>NC_047524.1:20866900-20958457 GCF_902827115.2 Pseudochaenichthys georgianus
CAGCGAAACACACTCTTGTAAAACAGTCCTGAAAGTGGTGAGAAAACAAACCAGGATCCATCTGTTTTGACTTCCTTTTCCCGATCTAAAAACACTCTTGATCCCGGGAGAGGATGACCTGACCACACAAGCAAGGTAAGTAAAAGAGAGTACTTTCTTTTACAACACAGGAACAACACCCACAAAACAAATTCATCATGTGACACATCATTCCTGGGGTAAAACATCAAACTGCTGTTAATATCACCGGATGCAGGCAGATAGGTTGGCATGCTAGACATCACAGAGACAACCATCTTAATTCTTGGTCCAAAACTTGATGAGGAGGTGGATGGAGAGGGATGGAGGCACAGAGTCTCACAGTACAAAGAAAAGCTGAGGAAGACCAAGTGATCTTATATACCTTGCTATGATGACCTCTCCCCTTCTGCCATCCAGTATTGTATTCCTGCATTCGATCCATCACTAAAACACACAAGCGTGGTCATACACACACACACACACACATACACACACACACATACAAACACTCCAAGACGGGTGACCAGCGGGTGGACCAATGAGGCAACAGAAAATGCTTCTGGTAAGAAGGATAAGAGCTAAGGTAAGAGCTTTTAGTTTGTTATCTAATCAGTTCAGAGGTTATCTTCTTACTGGCGGTTGTGAGAGATGAGCTTTATTAGTCAGATTATTCACACACAAACTCAAACTCAAAAAAGACATGAAAAGTCAGTTCACTCAACACATGTGCAGAACAAACAAGTCAGGTTTACACAAAATAAACACCCTTATAACACCGGTAGGCTACATGCAAGCTATTGCTAGCATCATTATTCTTTTACTTTCAAGATTTTCTTTACATTTTAAGCTGAATTGTTTTAAAAGTCTCTTTATAAAAGACTGACAACAATAAACAACCCTTTGTCCCAAGTTCCTAAATGATCAGACACTCACACCTTGCGGTCATTCAGAAGCATGCCGTTCATCTTCTCGATGGCACGATCAGCAGCATCCTGGGTCTCAAAGTGGACAAAAGCGTAGCCCTTGGAACCATTTTCATCACACACCACCTGGAGCAGAGAAAGACATTGTATCAGATCAAGAGGCATTATTTTATTTTATTTATTTATTTTACCTTTATTTAACCAGGATAGGTCTGTGTGTATGGTATGTTTGCATGCATTCGGTTTAACTTGAAAGCAATAGTTAAATCGTTTTAGAAGAGCGCTTCATTGCTTTCTTGCTGAGGGTAAGATAATAATATCGATACCACTGTACAATGTTTCCTCTAATATGAAGCTGAAGACAGCTAGCCTAGCATAGCACAAAGACCAGAAACAGCTAGCCTGGATCCATCTGTACAAAAACGTGTCTATTTGTTGTGTTACAGGGGTTATTTGCCAGTTTAACATGTAAGGTGTCACTCCAACCATATTGAAATAACTGTACATTAGTAAGCATCAGGCTGTTGGGTGATTTGTGTTACCTTCTGGACAGAGCCAGGCTAGCTGTTTCCAATACAAGGTAAGTTAGCCAGCTGCTAGCTGTAGCTTCATATTCAACTGTGGGAATATGGCAGTGGTGCTGAGGTTTTGAGATGGAACTAGAACTAACTACATTTGTGTGAAATCTCAAGGCAAGAACAGTTTTGATAGAAACAATCATCTTTTAATATCCCTCAGTCGAATTTAGGACAATTGTACCTTGCAGGAGAGGATGTTTCCAAAGGCAGAGAAGGTGTCGTACAGGGCTTTGTTGTCAATGGTCTTGTCAAGGTTCTTGATGAACACATTGCCCACTCCAGACTTCCTGAGTGAGGGGTCTCTTTGGGACCACATGATTCTGATTGGCTTCCCTTTCACCACGTCAAAGTTCATGGTGTCCAAGGCTCTCTCAGCTGGAGGGAGGAGGGGCAGAGAGATGGAGGGAAAGGTCAGGGGTGGTTGTTTACATGGAGCAACCAGTCAAAACGATATGTTACTAGTATGTCTGTAACCAACATGCTTCCATCTATCATGCACACAAGGAATTTCTATTTCGTCAAAACCGATTGTTAAGATGCTGCCACACACACACACACACACACACACACACACACACACACACACACACACACACACACACACACACACACACACACACACACACACACACACACGGGCCTTAAGAGACATTTTACATAAAATGATCATTTTGTATATCAATTGCTCGCCCGTGCTATTTAAGAAAACTGTGTTTGTTTTGCATGCCTTCACGATAACCCAAAGAATGTATCAAGAAATATTGATGATTGAAGTAAATAGTATCGCATCAAATAACAATACTACATCAAATAATCCCATGCAAATTGTTAAATATCACCCAAGTCTTATTTATATACTACCATTCTTACTAGATGAGCCTAGAACTTCATATTTAATATAATTGGATATAGTTGTGCTGCTGTTCAACACAGCTCCCATTTATTTCAATATAGCAAAACGTTTCTTAGTTTTTTTACCATGAAAGCATTCATGAAACACAAGATTTTATTTGGGTATTAAAAGGTAACACGAGGTAGAAAGTTGGTATACAAATGATTATTTAGGGTGTTAATTATCGTTTAATAACATCCCAGGAGAAATAAGATGAACCCAAAGTGTACAGTGTAGTGTATTAGTATTAGTCTTAGCTTCCAGCCCATTAACAAGGTATATGTAACATGGCTAAGGACTGCAGCAGACCATGTGGCGGAGGAGCAGCTGGGACATGTGTCAGGGGCAGCTGCAGTGGGCGAGCTGGGAGCACATGTCCTTCTCCAACTCAACACATGCTGCTGAGCCACGTCCCACCTAAGACAGTTGCACTATCAGTGCAGCAGGCCCAATTATAATACAAATGTGCTTATTGTGGGTATAAGATGTACTATGTGTTATCTGCTCACTCCATTCTGTCTCTTTTAAACCTGATTCAAAGAAGACATAATGGAAGGAGGCATAGGTTCAGGTTCAATTTATAAAATGTTTCTCTCAATCTATTGCACCAACTCTCATAAAGGCACTCATGTCCATGTGTGCACAAACGCCAAAACATCCCTTTGTTCTGTCCACAGTAACAGACACACACACACACACACACAGGCCAGGCTTTCCAGCTAAAAGTGTCTGATAAACAAAACGGCGCAGCCTTGTGTCTGCTGGCATCAGCAGTTTGGATCATAATTGTACTTCATAGCCTGTGTGCTCAGAGAAGGTGTGTGACCGCTGTCAAACATGTGGTCTTCTGGAACATTCAGATTGGGAATTGTAGTTTTAAAAAGGTCAGCTTGATCTATGTAATAATTACTATTTTAAATGATTAGTTAAATAATTAAGAACGGTAGTTAAACAGAGTGGTCAAATGTTGTTGTGTTGAATTATTAAGTCGTTGGTTAACAATTTCTGTCAAGGTAAAGACTTCAAAGAATTGCTGCCAGGCAAATTAAGTGCTACTCAGAAAGAAGTTCTATATTTAGAGAGGGGTCCTGGGAGGTATGTGCTGGCATAGAGTGTGAGTAGAGCATTCTCTACCATTGATGGGGAAGAGCCACTCAATAAGAATGCTCAAATGAGCAGCACTACGCCTCAGAGTGGGATTCATAAAGAAATCAACAGAGAGTGCATGACTACTGCGTTACTCTGAATGAAACAGATATACAGAAGTTAGATTTATTTACAGACAGCAAGCTATTGCTCCACAGGCACATGCTAACTACCCAACAGTTACCATCCCCCCCATGTCTACACTTCCAATAACAAATATGTTGTCTTCTCACTTGTGGCTCTTACCAAGTGAGTGACACTACCTCCCTTGAAGTTGTGACATATCGTTACTACAGCTTTTGGTGACAGACTCGAGCACAGATCAATTGTGACAGGTGTTTATCGTTGATAAAGGAGGCAAAAAAGCCCACACAATGTAAACAGTGTCAGCAGGCCACCACAGCACCTGCTACTATTGCTCAATGCTTTGACTCGAGGCACAATGTCCTAATAGATTAACAACCCTCAAGTGGTTACGATATTACAGATAAACCTATTATGATTCAGATAATACCAAATATGGGATTAAATGCCAACAGGATAGAGTATTGTACTATTACTGCACGTGCCAGACAATACAAAGGAGACATGTCAAGCTGGCATTGCAGGAGTCATTGTTCAGCTGTCACTTCTCTTGCTGAGACATAGCAACAGAGGGCAATGTGAATTGGTTACACCCAGTATCCCTAAATAGGAGCAGAAATGGGTAATTTGGGCAGATTAAGTGAGACTGCAAACGGTTTTGATATTCCCAATTGATTGGGCATTAAAGAGACGCTTCTATTCACTTTCCAGTACAGATCAAACTGCATGGGTGTGAGTGCTGGCAGGAGTATTCTCAACAACTGGGGCATGCTTATATGGGTCAAAATGAGTGCACTATCCAGTCTATGGCACAGTGTTATTTAGAAGCAAATCATGTGTTTTCATTGTCAGTGTGTACTTGATTTTGCATTTGGTTATGCAGACAGGTTAACTCTTGACATTGAGATCATATGGTGACATTGTCAATATTTAAAGGATGCATGAGGTGTGCATTTTAAAGCCGCATGCAGGTAACATATGCTCAAACTGCAGTGATCACTTCGCGTGTTTCTTACCATCAGCAGGTTGAGAGAAGTTCACATAGGCGTAACCGAGGGATCGCCGGGTGATCATGTCACGGCAGACCCGAATGGAGAGCACCGGTCCGGCGGGGCTGAATTTTTCATACAGCATAGCCTCCGTGATGTCGGGATGCAGGTCGCCAACGTAAAGAGAAGCCATCGGATAACTCCCCGTCGCTGTGTTGTCCATAACTTGGTATTCACAATATAAATAAATGCAGGGTTCCCCTCAGAAACGCCAGAGAAAAGCCGGTTGGTGTGAGCTCTATTCCGGGTCCGATGTGCCCTTCAGCTCAAAAAGACAGCTGGCTCTGTTGTCCAGCTTGTTGAAAAAAACTGAAAAATCACGATATAAAATTATCTCTTCTCAAGTGTTTCTTCCTTTAAAAGACACGAACTTCGTTTAAAGTCCAAGGCCTGTTGTTTCTCGTGTTTTTATAAATTATTATTTTTGCTTGTTTTTTTTTTAAACGTTTGTATTTCTTTAAGTATCCTTGTTTTTATTAAGATTTTGTGGATTTTATATTTTTTATTTTTTTTTAAAGTTTTTCAAGATCGGTGAGTTAGACACTCACGCTTGTTTTGTGGCCGGGTAAAGAGACTGCGTGAGGAAAAGCATGGGCACTTTATAGAGAGTGGGTGTGAGGAGGAACTAGTGGCCAGGGTCAAACATGGGATGGGAGAATAACAAAACCGAGCATGCGGTGTAAAAGAGCTCACACTGTACCCTGCTAACTACAGAGCGCAGCTCCCCACAGCGACATCTGGGTGGATGTTACCACCATGGACAACGTTTCAAGTTGGATTGAAAGACATTGCAGAAAAAAAAATACATCTAAAAAAAAAAAAAGGAGAAATGCCTCCTATACCAAAGTCATTTTTCATAAATTGACTGGAGATGGGAGAAGCACTAATGTACTTGAGTAAAAGTGCCAAAGTGTAGTAATACACAAGTAAAAGTCCTGCATTAAAAAATGACTCAAGTAAAAGTACAAAAAGTGTAAGCATCAAAATAAACCAAAAGTAGAAGTAGTAATTATGCAGATATCTATTTCAGAATATACATCATGCGTTTTGATTATAATTATTGATCATTAAAGTGTCATCAAAGACGGTAAAGGTGCAGCTAGTTTGAATTACTTTGTATACTGCAGGGTGGATTGTAAATTTACTCCAGGTGTAACTAAAGTATTATTCAAGTGAAGATTACATTTCACATCATTAATCCAAATCTGTAAAGTAACTAAAGTTAATGAATAAATGTAGTCAGTACAAATACACGATTTACCTCTGAAATGTAGTGTAAAAGTATAAAGTAGCATAAACATGGAAATATTAAAGTAAAGTACAAGTATCTCAAAATTGTGCAAGAGCAGTTTAAAAATGTGGTCACAGGCTATGTATCAATCAAATATGTGTGTGTAAATTCTACGGTACATTCATCTTTACAATGCTCCATTAATTGAGCCCTCAAATTGTCACATTCATCCATTACCGTTCCCTCTTTGAAATTAACCCTTAACAGTCAGAAAGTCTGACTTATTATGATCAGCCTTATCGACAATCATTAAGATATATCAGAATAAATTATTCAATTAGTTTATTCCCCTACTTTAGTGTGCAGGCTACTGTGTACGAGCTTATGATTCAGCCGTATAGAGTCCAGAGAGTCAAGATGTCCTTGGTTTTACTCAAATGTATGACGAAACAACTTGATCATTGCTCAATAGATTTATTCAGATAAAGTGCCATTTTAGATTATTCTTGAAATACAGTTATTCTGCCTTGTCCATACTCCTGGGGTAAGAGATGGAGAAATACAGTTAGTCATATTCACGTGCAATACAAACGTTACAAGATTAGTTACCTTATCAAATCCAGGAAAGCCGAGCGCAGTCCTCTCTGTTTGGTCTCCGGTTTCCTTTTATTCCCATCCATCCCAAATCTACTAGTCACACCTTTTCCCTCTTGCTCCCTTATCACTTCTTCTTCATAACTCAATGTTTGGGATCCATCCATGCCTTTGGAAAACTGAACTTTTGAGCGAATTATTGAATCAGTCGCTTCATCTCTGGGCATCACAGCTTCTTCTGCCAGCTCGTCTCTCATTTGGTGAAAGTCAAGCTGGTTAAGGATATTCAAAGTCATCTCCGCTATCAGTGGAATGTCAACCTCTTGTGGAGCCTCAAACATTCCAGGTCTTCCAAAAAGCTTTTTTATTTGAGCTTCATCTGCAGAAGCTGCTTCTTCCATCTGTGTAGGAATTGGCCATCCATCAACTGGTGTAAGAAGATTCAAATCGAAAATATGACCGTCTTTTAGTTCATTTGCACCGTGATCTCTGATCTTGTTGGTGGGTGCATTCAGAGGAGGCTCCTGATATGAGGTTAAAGGTCGCTGCTCAGGAATGTATCTTGATGTGGCGTCTCTTGCCTGTAACTTAACGGTCAACTTGTCTTCACAAACCTTACTCTTTCCATGTTCAGGATCTTGGACCTGTCCAGGTAGCCAAAGTGTCAGCCTGGAAACTGGGTCCTGACTGACAACCACCACACCCTGAGGGGGTGTTGATAAGAAAGTACCAGAAACAATTGCTGCACCATCAGACTGCATGGCGCGTGCACGCGGAGCACTGGTGGTCTCTTTCATTTCAGGAAGAGAAGGCTGAGGACTCATCTCTACACGTTTGTCCACAACAACCAAAGGGCCAGTGCTGACGATAGCCTTAGCATCTGAAACGACACGCTGGAGTTACAGACCAGAAAACAAAAACTGAGTTCATCATTGCACCTTTTGCAGAAAACTGACCTTCAGACAGGTGCTTGACCGACAGGCCTCTACACTTCGCGATGCAGCACTCACAGACCTCTGCATTTCCTCTCAGGTCCTCCCATCTAAAAACAAAACAATCTTATCAAGTAATGACAGTTCACAAAGTATAGTTTAATGTGTGTACAAGTACCTTGATTGCATGATGTTATAGTTGCAGGATTTAGAGCCAGTGTTGACACCATGGTCTGATTTGAGGACACTGCAGTGGATGTACAACTTCAGAAAAGAAAAAAGGAGGTTGTTTAATTGAACAGCAGCAGAAGAAAAAAAAAAGACTTTTAACTAAACTTACCTCAGAGATAAGATAAGATGTGTTCAGAACAAGATTCACTACATCTGCTCTGCCAGAGGCTACGAATTGTATCACAGCATGAGAAGAAGACAACGGGGCTGTGCATCTGCAGAGTATCACAGGTGATTAGAACATCATGGACATACATTATATTAACCCCTGACTGGCTGCTTACCCTTTATTCATTATGACTGCATGCCTGGGTCTAGTCTGAGGCTCAGGGAACGCAGAGACAAAACAGGAGTGGATGAAAAGCTGCTTCTGTTCAGAACTGATTTTGGCAGAAACCTGGAGGTTGACAACCTGCCCTCGCTTGTAGATGTTAGTTTCTGCATTACCAGTCCAAGTTGCTGCAGACACGATTAAATACTTGTTATTGCAAAAGAAGAAAACAAATCCAGCCTAACAGCATATGTTTTACTTATGACTCACGATTCATAGCTTTGATGTTAAAGGTTTTGCCAGTCTCAGGAAATGGCGTGTAGTCAAAGAAGTTTGGATATGACCTGTAATGACAGGCATTCTCTTTTAGTATGCTAATTTGTGACAGATTTACAACTATTTTGGCAAATCAAAGGATGCACCTTTTAGGCATGCATGAGATGTCCACAGTGGAGGGAGATTGCCACCCTGTTTTGAGAGGTTTTTTTAGATTCAAGTGTAGAGAGTTGCTAAACATCACCAAGCCATTCTGCATCTGTAAGAGAAATCAGACAATCCTTACAAAAGCTGTGGAAATCAATAACCATTAAAACATGTTGTCCACTTACCACAGGTGTGGTTCCACACTCATCCAAACTATAGGTGAAGACAAATTGGTTTGGTAGCTCGCTGTTGCTATAGCAGCCCCCACCCAGCTGTAGCTCCTCTCCGGTCAGTACGACACCATTGACTCTCTTATCAACCAGCAGAGTTAGCTTCGATTCATCGCAGAACACCTCGACTCTGGGAACCATCATGGTGTGAGGTAATTCAGCCAGCTTGTGAAAGTCAGGCTGCAGAGTCCGCCACGAGCTGAAGATGGTGTCATACGGGGTTAAATCAAAATTGCTTTCAAATGGAAAAGGCCTGATGTTGTCAAATAATTGTTCAACATCCTGGAAAAATGTGGCATCCTGCGTTCTTATTACTGGTTGAGCAGCAATTACGTGTGCAAGAAAAACACAGACAAATATCTCTATACTCCCCATTGCAAGCCTCAAAGTGGGATAATTTCTCTCCCACCACAGGTGTGTCTTTAATAAGGTGCAGGCAGGAGGACAGGTGTTAGCAATCAAGCTAACGAGGCCATTATGCTGCATTCAACAGGGCTGCCAGTCTATATGCTATTAGTGTGTTTCATTGTGAGACAGGAGGCATTCAGCAGATGTTTTATAAGTAGTATAAGATTGTATATTTTGTTGATTTTATTCCTCACTTTATCTTTATCAATCCCTGACACCGGAATTCAACTGTATTTTACCTGTTCCTCAATAATATCATTCTTATCCACTTTTCAGAACTTGACATTTTACCAGGGCTATATAGATGCCCAATTATGCCATACATGTTGAACATATTTAATGGAATTGTGCTATTATAATCCTTATGGAAACAATTGTGCACAATATATATATTCTTTTTTTAATATGTTGGGGAGAGAAAGACTAAATAATGGTGATGGCTAACTCTGAGGAAATGTTGCACAGCAAGTAGTACACAGATTATTATATTTATATATATATATATATATATAAAGATTTAACAAAAGTAAAAGTAGCAAAACAACAATGTGACTTAATACTTGCTTACAAGGATAAATCCTGCATTTGAAATATGTATGCTCATCAAATTAATTTGAAGGGCCAACATTACTCATTACACAGAATGGTCTGTAATACTATCACTTTAGTGTTGTAGCTTGTATGCTTGTGGGTAGGCCTACTAGCATGGATTGTCAGGTCAATGTAGTAGAGTAGAAATCTACAGTGTTAATACCACATCTGATTCAGCATCAGACATAGGTTACTAATACCCTTGTTGTAATAAGTTCCCATAAAATCCTGCAGTGAACAAACAAGGGAGTCACTGTAAACCACTGTTCAGTTAACTTTCTGTATAATCATGAAGATCCAATACATTATGTGATGTTTTTTTCTTCTTCTGATAATATAATAATTGCAAACATTTAGAAATATCATTTTTGTTGCATGTATGGATAATCAATTTGACTACTATAGGGTCCCAGTTGCATGTGTTTTGGTTTTGAACAGACAAACAACGTTTCCCTTTTTTCTTGTAGAGTGAGCCAGCACGGGGGCGGAGCTTCAGCTCAGGTAGGCGGAAGGTTACGCCAGTGTCCTGCAGGTAAGCGGAAGTTGAGGAAGACAACGACCCCAAACTGTCAGAAATGACTTTAATACAACTTCTACACTAATATGATCTAAGGGGACATAAACGCCACCATGCCGAACTCAGGTAAGTTAACTTTTAATGCGTGTTTGACTAAAGTGGCTGAATATTTGTGTGTGTTGCGCGCTTTTTTTAGGCGTGGTCTGCCCAGTCCGTGACTGAGCTCAAAGGAGACGAGACGTAACAAACGTAGTTAACATTTGTAATGGTGTTTGGATGTCGAAGCTTAAGTGATATACGTTCATTTTATGAAAAAAAAGTTTATTTAGTTAATTTGGAGTTTCACCAATACAAGTTAAAGTGGTCTTAACATTATAACTGAACATAAAGAAAGTAACGCGATCAAATATAATTTACTATGTGTTTGTGTAATATGGGGCATATGTAACTATAAAAATAGAACATCATATTGCATTTTAGAGCTTATCTTTTATTATATTGGAATATAAGATCAAGTGGTTATCAGAGTGATAAGGGTTATCACTTAAAGACGAAAGTCTTTCTCTGGTCTGCATCCCCTTAACAATTGTGTGTATTGAGCTGTACTGTATTGTACCCATTCTGCAATCTGTTAATAACATATTCAATCAATCAATCATGTCAAAATACTATGAATAATTTAATATATATTTTGTTAGGGTCTGTACATTACAGTGTCAACATTATACTATCAATATTATGACCAACACACACTTGAGTTTTTCCTGCAGCTCCTAAAGGCTGGAAGGGGTCAGGCAGAATGTGTTTCTGCCTGACCCGTCAGGACAGCTAAATAGTGGCTAATGTTTGAACACTCCACCCAAAGCTTTGTCCTGTTTGGTTCAGGAGGGGTTTACATTGTCCTTTACAGGTGGGGGATGATTCAACTTTCCTCAGAGGAAGGAACAAAATTAGGGATGCTCCGATCAGGGAAACAAAGTACTTTGCAAATATAATTCCTGTTTATTATTATTATTATCAACACAGTTACTTTTTTTATACAGTGAGGTAAATGGTAAATGTGCATGTATGTCGTTCAGTATGCGTTTACAGGTGAATACGTCGGCATTTCCTGGATGCAAAGTCATCGACAAGGTCATCGTATGACAGCTGCTGTGCCAACTGTGCGTTGATGCTTATGATAGCCAGGCCACTTAAGCGTTCTTGTGCCATTGACGACCGGAGGTACGTCTTCATAAGCTTCAGTTTGGAAAAGCTTCTCTCAGCAGACGCAACTGTAACAGGAAGAGTTACTGCAATGCGGAGGGCAATCCAGAGATTACAGTTCCTGTAACTCACTTTTGTGGAGAAATTACAACATCTCCAGAGCAGGTTTTAATATAATTAATGCAAATAAACTACTTCTACTAATAATAATCATAATCATAATCAATTCAATAATATAAATACTATATTATTTTATTATAATATAGTTGTAGTATAGTCAAGACAAAACATGCTTATGACATGCTCAAAAACTGATATTTCTTAAATCTGTATTCAAATGGAGTTCCCTCTGTCAGCAATGTATCAACAACTACACACACATTTCTATCAGTTATTGTGGTTGACATGATGATGACTGTTAGGAGTTAAGGGGAGAGGCTGAGCATCACCATGAAATGTGCAAATTGACGTAAAAATGAATAAAAGGGGAAAAAATGCTCCATGTTTTTTAGGCTGTAAACTTGAACTGTTATGTAAGCCTAGACAGACAGTTTATCACTCTTCCTCCTGTACATTAGCAGACACAAGGCATCACATACTTGAATGAATGGTAAATAAATAATGCTGGAAATAACTGCATCTCCATTAGCCTATATGCAGAGACTGCCTTCTTCATGTCATGAATTGCAGCTGAACTGCGCGGAGAACTGCGCACAAGCCAAGCTCATAGGCCGAGGCCCCCTGCGCAATGTGAGGCCCCGTGCAGCCTGCATGATCGGCCTGTAGGGAGGGACGGCCCTGGTTGTACTGCCAACACATTTAAAGACATCACCTTACACTTTGAGAAGCAGGGAAGGGCCTTTTTCACTATTCTCTCTTTGGCATGATAATCGATAATGGAAACAATGATGGGTTGCAGCCCAAGTCAAATCTTATTTCTACTTCCTGTAGGAGTATGCTGTGCCAACCTGAAGGACAACAAAGCCCTGATGAAGATGGGGTTGGGGCTGGTGCTGGTGGGCCACGTCAACTTTCTTCTTGGAGCGCTGGTGCACGGCGCGGTGCTCAGACACATCAACGTGCACTCTCAGGCCCGGACCATGGTCTACGCCATCTCTAATGTCATCGCCATTGTGGCAGGCCTGGTTGTAAGTGGTGCAAAAACTCACTGTGTATTTGAAAAACTTTAAATCCAATTGATAATTACCAGTGAACAGTGGTTTTAAAATAATCTTTCCTCAACAGACTAGAAAAACATTTACTAAAATGCTGCTTGAAACCTCATATTTGATCTGTATATATTTTATGAATTCTGTTTGCTTTTTTTCTCTTGTGACCCCATAGGGAATTATTGTTGGAATAACTGCCATTGTCCTGTCCAAAAACAAGAGAAACAGGATTCTGGTAAATGCTCTTCCCCTCTCTCTGCCACTGCTTCTCCCAGCACTCATGTGTCATGTCCTGGCTCTTGTTAGAACTCGTCCTCTGTTTCTGAGGGAATGCATGTGTGTAAACGTATGCAAGATCATATCTTATTATTTAAATAGCTAACATTCAGGTCCATGCGAATATAGAGTATATTTAAATATTTCCTGTCTTTCCCGTATTTGCTGTGGATTGTATTCCAGGGTCCTAGAGCCTCCCGCTTACATTTAATTGATATTGAAAAGCCTGTTATCTCCTGTGTATAATTGTCTTTCTACGAGGTGCTTTCACTTTCTTGTACCTTCCCCTTGCAGCAGTGGGTCTTGTTGGTGTTGAGCTTCCTGGCCGGCCTTCTGGCGGTCGCCTCCACTATAGCCTTATTAGTTTCTATGGTAAAAGCCATTAGCAACAGAGGATGGGGTCTGCTCACACACTGCACGTTTTCTGAACCTGGTCTTGGCTCTTCCAGTGTCACATACGAATGCCCCTTCGACCCCACACGTGTCTATGTAAGTTGAATGTTAATATTCATCCATCAGTAGTTTTATATTTTCTTGAAATGCCTGAAAATCATCTTTTTTTGTCAACCAGGGGACAACGATCATTCTGTGGGTTCCTCTCATCTTAATGTCCGTGGTGGAAACGGTGTTTTCCTTCCGCTGCTTCGCTGCCTGCACTTCATTCCTCTACCTGTGTCCGTGCAGGAGGAGGCCGACCCAGGCCAGGAGGGTGAGCTGCTGTCTGATCAGTGTTGGACCTACATATGAAGATAATAACATATTATGTTATCGTTCAGCCAATACCTCAATATAACAATGGTATTGTAGGGTTAATCAATGATGGTTTCACTAAATATTAACACAATGACATTTTAGATAAATGATCCTCAGTAAGGTGAATATAATGACAAAGTGAGTAAAGGCAATTCATTGAAGAGCTACACAACAGTCTGGTGTGTTCAAAGAATTACATCACTTATGTAATGTAGTACAGCTTTTAAAACCATGCCATATCACAACATCCAGATGTCATTTTAGGCAGATCTTTGATTTTATTTTTTTAACCTTAATATCGATGCTGCTGTGATGTTTACCTCTTTCCAAAGTGCAAACAAATCAATTTCTACAAATACTTTTAAAAGAATGATAGAGGTTAAACATGAATATATTTTAAAACTAGAAGGGCCAGAACTCTATAAAGGCTGTTGCCATTAGTAAAACACGTGTCTCTACCGTAGGCTGTATATAAAGAAGTCTATGTACTCAGTGATTCAAATCAACTTTCATTCTTCACTGGCCCATGTTAAACCATTCTATTAAGGTTCATGACAAAACAACCTGAAAACATAACTCCCTGTGTGGAGGTAACAACAAACTAATAATTCAACTATATTACCTCAACTAAAAGCCCTACTAACACAGCAGCAATGGGAAAGCATTCAATGAAGTGAACGTTATAAAAGTGACCTGGCCTGGCTCTATCCACAAATGGCACTGTGACATTGAGTTTAATACGGACACATGGAAGATAGTGGCCCTGCTGACAAGGCAAACCTGACAGAGCGTGGTGGTAACTCCTCTTCTCATGTGGGCTCAGTGCTCATCACATGGTTGGATCAGTGGCTGGAAATAAACTCCAAAAGCACAGATCACAATAGTGACTCAGTTTATTACCATCATTGGACACACCTGTGTTGTCACAAATGCATATTAGAAAAAAAGGTCTTTATAAAATTGCAATGACATTATTCAAAATAAAGTAAATTTAACTTTAGTCTCAAGAGACACTATGTTGTAGTTTGGACTTACATGTAAACCGGCCCTGCCATTACGACATGAAGGCAGATTTGTGCTTAGCGATTTAAAATGTGTAAACAACTTGAGTATATATATATATATGGTTCAAAATTGATTAATTGCCATTCAAGTGTGTTGGCTAATGACACACTTTGAAATTGCCACTTGGCACAAGTACCAAAGATCAGTCTGTATTTTAGAGTTACCTTTGCTAATGATATTTTACCTGATCTTAAACTAAATGTTTGTTATAGGTGCGTATCCAGAGACCTGTGGACTATCCACCGCTTCCTAAAGCACCCGACCCAGAGAGCGAGGCTGAGGCGGCAGAGCAGGACGAGCTGTTGGAAGAAGTCGCGGTGGAGCAGAGCGCGTGGCTCTGAAGCTCCTAAGCCTAATGACATGGGTTGCTAACTGCCTGGCTTACCTGGATAAAATGAAACACTTTGTGAAGTTACTGTGTCTGTTACGGATTACTTGTCTGAAAAAGCAAAGGCATTATATTTCCCTGTGATTAAATACTGCTGTTGGATGGATTTGAGTGTTGCGAGGTCTCCCGTTTGTTGACATTAAAATGTTTTTTTTTATAAATGTAGTGTGTTTTATTCTGCTAGCTTAACATTTGTATTAACAACAAAAAGGTACATAATGTTTAAGGGTAGTTTTTTTTTTTTATTGGTGTTAAAAGTGTGTTTGCACACATGGTCTGTCAGATTTCAGAATACAAATATATACAACAAATGAATTCTGGCATTTGTCTTTCTTCCCATGTAAGTACTTTACGCTGGATATTCAAGTCCAAATTCATGTGGAATTTAAGCCCTGACATCACGTGACAGGACTTAAAACATTATCAATAGTGTGGCGGGAGTCCCAGGGATTTGAAGATGTCTGTGTAAAGGACACATCCTAAAATTAGAGTGTAACTGACCTTCACTGTGCCATATGAAAAGGTTATCAGGTATTCACAACCCTTCTAACCAATCTCAGTGACTTCAGCAGGCAAGGCCAGTGACACAAATGTATGACAGAAAAGGATCTATTGTATAAACATGCTTCAACTACATTTTCAAAGACACATGACAATTGGGACTGAAAGACAAAACAGTAGCCAAAATATCTATGATTTAAATAAATCGTTCAGATATATAAAAGCATACATGTACTAGCCATTTTTTTTACACCGTTGCATTACAAGGGAAAAGTAAGTGTCATAGAATAAAAAGATTAAGAATAAAAAATAAATGATAAAGAATACAAAAACAATAATCAAAAACACGCAGTTTGACCTCGGTCCATAAACAGGTAAGGTTGAAAAGGTGTCCTAGAAAATAGTAAGACCCCTATCCCATTTTGAGGAAGAAGGGTCTCATTACAAAGGTATATTTCTTCACTGATTTCCACGGCAGCATCCTGGAAAGATGATTTATCCAAACAAAGCTTGTTCTTATTAACCGAATTGGCACCATTAGCGGCTGAGGACTTCAAGGCGTCTTGGACTCTTCCTTCGGCCTAAAGGACCAAGAGAGAGGAAATGATTAGCACCACACAATGACCACTTCCTGTAAAATACGGTCAATGTGTGTGTGAAGTGTTTTCTTACTTTGATGTGTCCATTTTCTCCTCCTCTGGAGCCTTCTCTTCTTCTTTTACTTCTGTAAAAGAAAACAAACAAATGTTTAGCGATCACAACAAAACTGCCTATGAATTATATAGAATGATCTGACCAATGAGATAAAAAGAATATACATATATATTTGTATGTATACCTTTCGTTTCCTCCTCAGTCTTCTTCTCCTTTTCTTCTCCCTCCTTCTCTCCTTCAGTCTTGGCTCGCTTGGCTTTCTTGAAGCTGGCTGCGTTTCTGCGGCCTCCTTCGCCTTCATCCTCAGAATCAGAGAACTCCTCCTCACACGCTATCCTCTTGTCGTGAGCACGGACTGAAGTTAACAGAGCAGAGGGTTCAATTAAAACATGGAACACTAGTTTGAAATGGATAGCTGCATAATCTCCAGATACCCGATGTGAATATGTAAGAAAGTTATGTCTATGGAAGAGGTTCTTACTCGAGATGCGTTTATTGGGGTCATCCTCCTCCTCGTCTCCACTGTCCTCCTGCACAGCGTCCTCAGGGATGGCCTGCATCTGGACCCCCGGGGCGTGGGGCAGCATGCGCAAGTTCTCAAACAAGCGCTGCCTGTAGAACAGAATGCAGGTTGAACATACTGAACACTAAAGGACCGGAGATAAAAACCTGTACCCAACATATGGCCAAATTCTTACATTTACAGGGTTGAAACCGCTATTTAAAAGTACAATTTCAACACCAAAAATGTCTAGATTTTGTTACTAACGTGTTATTTGAAATGTGATTGCGAAAATACACACAAATCCAATTTGATGCACTTACTTGATCTTCTCCAGGTAGTCATTGGTGTTCTGGTTGGTCATGTTAGAGGGGCTGATGTGCAGCTTGAAGTCTGGTCCAAAGTACTCAAAGTAGTCGTTGTATGGGAGCTCTGAGAAATGTACATTTTTTGTTCATTAGATAATAATAAAGAAGTTAATTGATTGTTTGTATAAGGATACTCAAGTCTATATCTCTCTTTTCACTTGCTGGGAAACTATTGCATCTGCAGTTTAATCAATGGACTTATTAATAGATTCAATTATTTATGAAACATTCTAAAATGTTTGGTTTACCACCACACCACAGAATTTGACTCTAAAGAGCATTAAAAGGCTCACCGTTGGGGATGGAGGTATCCAGGGCCACAGCCGTCTCATAAGTCCAGCATCGTGCCACGTTACGGATGGTGTAGCCTCCTCCTCCCAGCATGAGCAGTGGCAGGTTGAAGCTCTTCATGTACTCCACACACTTTGCATGGCCTGAGAACACAGAATGAAAAAAAAATGAAGATTATTTGGCTTGTCAGATAGACTGTAGTCAAGGCATTGCAGGCAGTTGTGCATCTAAATAAAAGGGATGTTTTGTGAATGTACCTTTAATGGTGAGGTTAAAGCAACCGAGCCTGTCTCCTGACAGAGAATCAGCTCCACACTGCAGAACCACTGCGCTGGGTTGGTACATCTCCATCACCTTGGCCATGATCTGAACAAACAACAACATTCACTCTTCAAATCCTTCTTTCCATCAGAGAGATCACAACTACCCAAACATCAAAGTCAAGTCTTTGTTTACTTACAGGTTTGAATATGGCTTCATAAGACTCATCATCAATCCCATCCCTCAGCGGGTAATTCACAGCGTAATATTTACCCTTACCAGCACCGATGTCCTGCAGAGAACAAGAAAGATGTCAGCTAACCTTATAACAATGTGACTCCAATCTGTAAAACATATTTCAAAGCTTACCCTTAGGTCGCCTGTGCCAGGGAAGTACTCTCCGTACTTGTGGAAGGACACAGTCATGACACGGTCTGTGGTGTAGAAAGCCTCCTCCACACCGTCTCCATGATGGATGTCAATGTCGATGTACAGAACTCTCTGGTGGTATCTGAAAAGAGCAAACACATCCGTTAGGTGATGAAACTTTGGATTTAGTAGGGGTGTAACGGTTCAAACATTTCGGTTTGGTACGTACCTCGGTTTTTAGGTCACGGTTCGGTACATTTTCGGTACAGCAGAAAAAATTATCACAAAACATAACATATTTTAAAAAAATTATTATTAAACTGTGAATAATGTATTCACTCAAATAAATACAAAATATAATAAAATAAACATTAAGGTGCAGCATTTCGATGAACTGAAATAATCTGTATTTGAACTTTACTGTACTAGTACTCACAAAACGAACTATTAGTTTGGGGTTTTAAATTATTATTAAACTGTGAATATTCACTCAAATAAATACAAAATATAATAAAATAAACATTAAGGTGCAGCTTTTCGATGAACTGAAATAATCTGTATTTGTACTGTACTGTACTAGTTCCTAAGCAGCCAGTTGACATCATGACTTGCTTGTCATTGGATTTTCATGTTTTTTTAAAGAAAGATGTACTTGTCCACATTGCTTGCCGAAAGGGCAGATCTGCTGGCACTGATGTCTCCTGCTGTGGAGAACACCCTCTCGCTAGGGACAGAGGTAGCAGATACAGCTAGGTAGCGCTTTGCTAACATGGCAACATAAGGATATTTGCCGTTTGTAATAGCTTTGGCTCGGTCTGAACTTTTTGCGAGTGGTGGAGGCTCAAATGCTAGTGGGAGTTGGGTTTGCACTTCAGTCTTTTGGTACCGGTGATATTCACGTTCGGGTGATGCCTTTTCAAATGAGTGGGCAAGTTTGATGTATTGCCAGCCGCGTAACCAATGTTAGTTGAACAATGCCGACAAACAGCTTTGGTTCGGTCCACCTGTCTTTGTCCGTCATCCTTGTACGTAACTGCGAAACCAAAATGTTCCTAAACCGGAGACTTCAATGATGCTGGAGGATTTTCGAGCTCAACTTTATCTGCGTTCGCCATTTCCACAGTTCCTCAAATTACTGACTACATTTGAACGCATCCCTCTGACCAGCTCGTCCAATGAAATGACTTGCTCGCTCTATGCGTTGAACACAATGGGAGCCAATTACTCTGAATGCTGCGACGCAGCACCTGAGATTACTTCCAAGAAGTTGTTCACATTCTCAATTTTTTACGTTTAACGTTATATTCGTTCTGTACACTTCGGTACCGAACCGAAGGGCCCGTACCGAATAATTTCGGTACGGGTACGTGTACCAATACACCCCTAGGATTTAGCCTAAGAAAAATCATCTTGCAGTCTATTCTCAATTTGCACATTTATAAGGCTTTCTTACTAGACCTTAAACAGTACACGTTTTCCCAAAAATATCACAATTATATCCCCTTATGCAAAGCAAACCAGTACTTGAATGACTATGATAGGTCCTTTGTACTCACTTCAGTAACTCAAGAATTGCCAGAACAATGTCGTTGACGTAGCAAAACCCGGAGGCCTCAGACTTCTTGGCGTGATGCAGGCCTCCAGCCCAGTTGATGGCGATGTCCGTCTGCTGTTTGTTCAACTTCACCGCACCAGCTGGAGAACAGAGAAGAGTTAACAACCTGCCAATACTGAATTTGACAGATTAATGGGGGAACTATGGCATGAAAATAGTTTAACATAGCATATTGTTCCAGCTGAATTTACAAACAAAAAACTTACCAACAGAGCCCCCTCCTGAGAGCTGGCAGAACTCGAATAACCCATCAAACACTGGACAGTCCTCTCCCACATTAACTGCAAAGCAGCAGCAGAGAAATAAACACATTATTGCTATTTTCTCATTTCAGAATGTATGCAGTTAGTTTGATGAGCACAAAGACAACGTCTTTACTGATGCAAAGGACATCTGTGATTAAGCTCACATCTCTGCATTTGTTTGCTGTATTCTGACATGTTGTCCGGTCGAATTGAACGCAGGAACTTGATGTAATCATCACTGTGATACTTGGTCATCTCTTCTCCGCTGGCTTTGTGTGGACGCTGAAACACAGAGGACAACTTAGTTCCTGAGACACGGGAGTTGGTGTGGCTGATTAATTTAAAATGTTACTTTTAACATACATATATCTCCATCTTTCTGTAGAGTCCATAGTTGAGCAACAAGTTATGAGTCATGCGGATTCGGTGGGGCTTCATGGGGTGCCCCTGTCCATAGTAGTAGTTTCCAACATCACCTGAAATATAAAAAAATAAACACAACATGTTGGATTTTTTGGTTCTATTTCAAATGTAAACGTTCAACAAATGTAAACAAAGTAAAAAAGTAAAATAACAGTAGGTCCTACAACTTCCTGGTCTGGGCACTGAAAAGATTGTCGAGGATTTCAACAAAAATGTATTTGGGATCCTGCAAGAGATCTCTATATTCTACATCCTGGAGTAAAATCGGGTCTATGAAAGTAAACTAAGTACCCAGCTACATTTCCAAGGTTGCGCCATATTACACGGATCAATAAATCGAGACCAAAACAGTATCTAGTGCTAACTACCGGGTATTTGGGGGTAGCACGATGAGCCGTTGTAAGGCTAGCTTGGTGCTGGCGTTAATTGAGGCGACAATGAAGTACTCATTTACCCATTGTTAGCTGTGTAGCTAGTAACGGCTACTAATTTGGTTTTAAATGCTGCTATTTGGTGGATAAATGCATGCAAGTGTGTTTTACTCGAAACTAACGCATCAATTGGAACCGCGGATATACTATTAGGGCATAAATACTGTCTGTGGACTTAGCAGCTCTGCGTTACACTGAGATGATGAGAGCCGCCTGCGACTCAAGCTAGCTAGCTTAGCTAACGTGCCAGGTTAGCACAAGAGGCTGAATAAATAAACTATAACCTTTGTTGGCACGAAGTGCAGGATTTCACACATACGCACGAACGGTTTGTAGTGTACAAGGACAACAGTACTCACCGTCATAGTAGTAGCAAACTTTTTTCTTTGTTCCTTGAGAACTAAGCGCCATTTTACTGCCTTTTGCTGTCTTTCCCCGCACAACGCAAGAGAAAACAGCGACGAGAGGCGGATAGTTTGTATCAAGGCGAATCAATGGGAGGTAATGATAGCTGCCTTCAACAGGGGGCGATAGAGTTATAGCCCGTCCCACTCTGTGACGTATTTGTAGTTTTTAACCCCTTTTCAGATTTGTAATTGAGTACATCATTGCATTATTATGGGAAAATGTGCTGTATATTCTTCAAAACCCAAGGCAACAACATTTATATTTTTGACAAATGTGATAAGGACGATGGCAGTTTTTTCCCATAAAAGTGTATTTAACAGCAAACATAGGCCTATATATGTAAAGTTAATAGTTTTCCTAATGGAGTAATGCAGCTGAAGCAACTTTAATTTTTCGACACCTCATTACATTATTGAAATACTGTCCATGATCACATAGCCTGCACTAACAGTTAGTGTCTGAAAACGTTTTTTTATAATTTCATAATTTCAGCACCCACGGTTAAAACAGTGTCCAGAAAGCACATATTTTTATTATTAATTACATGTATTTATAGTCATAAAAGCATCAATAAAACATTTGATTATTTTTACGTATGAAACATACCAAGTTTAATCTGATGGGGGATCATTGGTGAAATGGGTTGTGATCGGTTCTGCTGTATTTTAAGTAACAGCAAAACAACATCCATGTTAAGCTTTTATCTGTAAGTAAAACCAGTAGGAACAAATATATAAATGTTTCGAGGTAAAACATAGCTGAGTACTTTGAGGGTATTTACATCTTAATAATGAGCACCAGGTGAGCTGCTACTTTCTCAGCAGTTCCCATGTTTATTCAAGCAGCATGCTGATCACTTCCCTCTCCAGCTGTTGCAAGAGTTTCCTGGTTTATAGTTCCACAAGAGGCCACTATAAAATACAATTCATGTAGAAGCAAAATACTCATAGCCTACTGTTTAAAGACAAATAAAACAAAATCCAGCATCCATCTTCACGAGCAATGCCTTTAGTTTGAGTACATGTATTGTAAGTCTGAATGTCTTTCTGCTTCTTGAGAGCTACTCCTGGTACTGCCTCTCTGTGGCCGTGAAGAAATCCTCCAGAACGCTCCTCAGGTACTCGAAGGTGGGCCTGTCCTCTGGGTTTTCCCCCCAGCAAAGACACATGACGTTATAAAGCCCCTCTGGACAGTTTTCTGGCCTCGGCATTCTGTAGCCCCGGTCCAGGTTCTGGATTACCTCTGGGTTGGACATACCTGAAAAACAGTTAAATTGTCAATGGTCTCAACAATGTAATACTTTTATTAGGTGTTTAAGAAAGGAATTTGGGATGGACTAGTATGAGAATTAATGAGTATTTACCAGGGTAGGGTATGCGTCCATATGTCACTATTTCTGTGAGGAGGATCCCAAATGACCACACATCAGACTTTATGGAAAAGGTGCCATAGTTGATAGCCTCTGGAGCCGTCCATTTGATGGGGAACTTTGCACCTATGAACACAGCAAAAAACCTTATCTTCTGTACAGATTTATATCATACTTACATTTTTGTTTTGACTTCGAGACAAACATGGGTGATTTGTCCGAGGATGTGTTACCTTCTCTTGCTGTGTATTCATTGTCCTCAATCAGCCTCGCCAATCCGAAGTCAGCAATCTTACAAATGAGCTCACAGGACACCAGAATATTGGCTGCTCTCACATCTCGATGAATGTAATTCTTCTGCTCAATGAAAGCCATGCCATCCGCCACCTGCAGGAGGCAGCACAACATCAGACAAGTCCTATCACTGTGTGTTCAAGCATGGGATTAGTGTGAGTGTAAGTGACTTGTGTATGGTTTAGTATTGTGTAATATTTGTGTGTGTTAGACAGATGGACAGCTTTGGTTCACTCCCAAAGCAGGGAGTTTCCCACGTCCCCAGGTCAGTTCCTTATACCCTTTACCTCTGTACTCCACCCAGGTGCATCTAGCTGTAACCGCTCTACTTCCTGATACTAAAAGCTGCAGTCTTACCTTCACTTTACTACAGACTGGCTGAATATTCCAGTGACTGTTTCTGATTCAATCATTAGTCATTTCTACATAAGCAGACCTATGATGCAACTTGAAACTAACGCACAAAGCAATTGATGTTATCTTATTAAGATTTCCACAGAATTCACAACCCACAGTTAATAAGCATCTGTGTCATTTGTGTGTTTGTGTAAATGTTTCTAACTCTCTACATTTTGCTGGGTCAGTGGTGTATATATCAGACACAAGAATGTATCACATAGGTGCTATTAGCCCTGGGGGGCTTGTCAGAAATGTGAGATGTACGTATGTCTGTGTATTTCATAAACTTCCACCGTCGTCATGACTTCCAATTCAGGCAACTTAACGCCTCTTCACTCTCCATTTGATTGTGGTATGATTCAATCTGAAACTTTAAAGCATTACTTTGAATTCAGTAAATTATAGGTATCTGCTTTACTCTCCTAGCTGATATTTCCGTACAATCTAGAACTCTTCTGATTCCATTCATGTATACACATTTTAGTCAAGGTTTAAGTATGTGGACAGAGGGTCCAATGGGCTACTGTGTCCGAGCAAGGTCATTCATCACTTTAATGTTAGAGTTACTTGCTAGGGCTTTTACCACAAGCTATCACAGCATGACAACTCGCTAGTCTTTTTTAAACCATGTTTACCACAAAGCTCTGTATGAAACTATTCTCAAATGAAGAATCTCTTGTTAGACTTTGAAAGATCATTCTGTCTTCCGGTGGCTGGGTTTCCCACACCCACTAAGTTCCTTTATTAGCATCTAACATTTAAAGAAGTAGATGCAGGAATGATAACATTGCGATATTTTTTTCATATCCTTTCATGTTGCTGTGTGCTGGATAAGAAGATTGATACCGTTCTTATCTGTACGCTAAAAGTTAAGCTAGAACCGGTAGCTTAGCTAAACCTAGCCTAGCTTAAAGATTGGAACCATGGCCAAACGGCTGGCGCTGTCCAATAGTAGAACGTTTTTTAAACCAAATATAACATGTTGATAAGTGAGCTGTTGATGAGCTGGTAGGCAGATTGTGTTAACTTTTAAAGCCATACTAGCTGTTTCCCTCTGTTTCCAGTATGTGTGCTAGGCTAAGATAACTGTCTCCTGGCTGTAGCTTCATATTTAACAGAAAGATATGAGAACGGTATCATATTCTAGCGAAGCCCTCGGCACAAAATACATAATAAGTGTACTCCCAAAATGTTGTTATACCCCTTGAACTTTTAGTCGGTGTTAATCGTTGTTTAAACATCTGGTGTAACTGACCAGATTTGTCTTTTGTCAGGCTTAAAATCACAACGAGAACTTTCACATGGGTCAATAAAAAGGTGAATCTCTCCCCTATTCTGGTTCTTTGGTTGTAACCAGTTTTATTTGTGACAACATGTCTAGACCACAAGCACCTCTGCTCACACACACACACACACACACACACACACACACACACACACACACACACACACACACACACACACACACACACACACACACACACACACACACACACACACACACACACACACACACACACACACACACCCTGCTCTGTCATACAGCGTTGAGTGTAAGTCTCATCACAACAGTGGCCAGTTTCCTGTCTATCAGGATCATGCTGAGAGAATAGGCTGTGAAGAATAAACGAAACAGATTATGGTAAATGGAGAATGTAGATAAAGATCACAGATTCATTGACAGTAAAAAGAGAGTTGTCTTGCCTGAGCCGCCATGTCTATCAGAGTGTTCACTGGCAAACTGCCTCCCTCTGTGGTTTTCAAGTAATCCACTAGGCTTCCTGTAAAAATGACATGTAAAGTTGTATCTTTTCAGACAAGCACGTTTTGCTGAACAAAAAACATTTTGTAACAAAACATCATGTCAGCCTAAACAGATGGACTCTAGCAACCTATTTCTGCATCAAATATATCTATAAAGTAGGTTACAACCACAAAGTGCATGCTGAATAGTACAGAACAAGCTTTAATTGAATTGGACAACAAAAGTAAAGCCAAGTTTTGTTCCAGAAGATTACATTTTCCTTGGTAAAAAACCTCATGATTGCTCATGGACATAAATAGACAGTTGGACCAGAATAGCAGTTTAAAAACAGGGGACATAACACTTTGAGGAAGTGCACAAACATCAGTCAAGTTGATGTATATAGTTTCTGACAGCAGACTTTGTGTTGAGATTGATAAGCACAGAACAATAACTCTGCACACAAGCCAACCAAGTCAAACCAAAGGAAATAAGAGGAATGACTGTGCCAGGAAAGAGGAGGCCTTTGCTCCTCTGCTTAAAGTCAGGAAGACAGCTTTTGAAGTCTGGAGGAACGCTTTTTGTCAAGGTCACAAAAGGAAGCCGGGTTGACACGCCTGTTTTTTTCCATCTTTGTTGTCTTCCATAATAAAAACTGAAAAGACGGGAACTACGAGCCATCCTTTCTCTTGAACACAGAGGCGACAATTGTGTCCTGTCCACACGTGGATCCCAGACAAAGAGGCAGCCTCATGTAGAGCCACTGCCTGTTGGTTTACAGGCCACTCATACAAGACCATACAAAGGCACTCCATTCAATTCTGCTGCAAGGCTAAAGCTGTGTTTGTGACAGCATCTCTCCATGCATATTGTTGTTGTTCCTCCGGGAAGGAGAATTCAACACATTTTTTTAGATTAAAGATACTGCATGACTTACAAATGACTGCTGCACTTGTGCGTGATAAACTATTACAGGGCATAGAGCATGTCATATGGAAAGTTGTTTGCATCTGTTACGATTGCCTCTTTTTATTTCTTTTGTTTGTGGTTCAATGTGCTTGTGAGTGTCTGTGGATGCAATGTGCATAAACAAATCTGGAAAGTAGCCAAGTATCATCAAGGGGTCTTTGTGAACAATAACCTGATGAATCACCCTCTCCTATTTTAACACCCTCTTGTCTCAGATGGGCCAGGAGACTGGGACTTCCCTTTCGTGAGTAAACACCAGTAACCTGACTGGAGGGGCCCGGAAAATAAGTGAAAGTTCATGTTTGCTTTGAGACATTTTAGCACAGAGTGGCGAATACAGGAGCGTTGCGAGGAGAAGCTGAAAATAGCCTATCAGAGGGCAGGCCACTTCAGCAGAGCAGCATGCTTTGGGAGGCGAGGCTCATGACCGAGCTCCCTTATTTAGGTTTGATCTCACAGCTGCATTCATGTCCATGCACGGGTTGATTATACAGTATTATCTCAGTAATGTTTACATCTTTTATCAAACATAGGTAGGCAGCTGTGTGTTCAAAAGCTAATTCAACAGAGTCACTGTCCTGCAAATACGATGACTAATGAAAAGGATGAAACACTTTTGGGCAGCCCAGTCTTTTGTTAAAGCAAGTGTTCTCACAACAATTTTTTTAATTCAGATCAACATGTTTGATCCTGAACGTCTACGCCGCTGCCTATAATAAATTTTTTCCCCAGGCCCAGACATTATGCTTATGACACCGCCCTTTGGTTTTCAGGCAACAGGCCTGGGATTAAGGAATGATCGTTTCAGACAGGCTTAGACATACTCAGCTGACTAAGTGAATTGAAAAGAAGCTGGTATGATTAAAGAAGAATCTCTTTTTAATTTAGCTTCAATTGAGGATGATGGAATACCCTGGGACCATGGTTTTCCTTTTATTTTCATGCTATAAGAGATAACTGGAGTTTCCTCTCTTGTTTCTACCCACCATTCTCCATGTACTCCGTGACAATATAGATTGGCTCTTGCGTGACAACGGCGAAGAGTCGGACGAGACGTGGATGCTGCAAGTTCTTCATATGTTGGCCTCTGCCAGGAAGGCTTCCACCGTCATTGTGCCTATACTTCAGGTTCTTAATTGCCACCCTCCTGTCATTATTGTAGACACCCTGAAAATATACATTTGGACATCAGTGGTTTGAAGGGCATTGTTTAAAACAAGACAAAGAGTCTGCAGACATGCTAGCAGGTACAGCAGCGCAGTGCTTATCACAATGTTAACATGCTAATGTTAAGCAGGTATAATGTTTTCCACCATTTTGTTGGCTAGCAAACGCATTAAATGTATTTGCTCAATTTTGAAGTAATTAAAATAATGTTTTCTCATGGCGCCAGATGAAAAACCTTAACTTATCGGCATTCAGTCTCTTAGGAACATGCATGTTTGTAGCATTAATGTTTATCCAACTAATAGTTGGTGAGTGAATTCACTCGCGATCGAAAATGTGGACCTAATTTTGGTACTAGAATAAAACTTAGGGCATGACCAAAGTAATGCAGTGATAAATACAGTTGTTATGACATACTGACAATAGTTCCACATAACTGTCATGCAAACATGACTTCATTCCAGATCTGCTACATTAAAACATGTCACTCAAACCCACGGCCACGCTCATGAAATGCTAAGCATCTCACACCATGCATGAAGCGTAGCATTGGAAACAAAATGAAAATGAAATAAAACTTTCATAGCAAATGAAAACCACTCCCATTATGTAAGCATGTCCTTGAAAGTCCCCAATCTTTGGACATGAATAGAGAAACCAATACAGTGCCCAGACTACATGCAAGAAGATTTCGTAAATAGAGAGTGGCTGAGGACAAGTTCCATGGTTGGCAATGTTTATCTCGAATACAAGGGTTTGTTTGGCATGTTGAATTGAGCTGGCAATTGAGGATGGAAAAGAGAAGAGAATTACCCCTTCAATTGAATAATAAGGACGTTGTGGCACAGATGATTAAAACGGATACCCTTGTGATCAGCACATTTTCCGACTTAATACTCAACAATTGCGTTTATGCAAGAATTGTTAAGAGACCATTCATCCAATTCATGAGCTCTTTGCAAATTTAGATTGATGTTGTTTGAGTGCTGTTGCATAACAGGGATAATACCTCATCATTCTTCAGTGAACCAGCTCATACAAGCCTACAATTAAGACCGTGTTTAGGAAACTGTTCTGCATACGCTGTGGAAAAACCCAGGCTAAAGGCTTTTAGGTGCCCACATGTGATGGGTCTGTGCAAAATTGTGCAAACCATTGTGTACAAAATAGAAAAAAATGACATTTAAATAATTGAATTGGATCAATCATTTCCCCCATAGGGTCTTCTCTGTCCCTTACCCATCCAGACTTCGCCAAACTGTCCTGCTCCCAGCTTTTGCTCTAGCTTCAGGGACTCTCTGGGAATCTCCCACTCATCCTGCCACCAGGGCTTCTGTGGTGCCCTCGACTGACACGGCTTCACCAGCTTTGTGCACAACCCCTCTGCCTCACCTGAACGATACAGAGACCACACAGGTTTAGAATCATTTAGATAAAGACCCCATAGCGATCTTGTTAGTCATTTCAACAGGCTGCACGCACGTGAGTGATGCTGGACCATCTCTTTCAGCGAGCTAAAGGATATCTTGGCTGTGATGTAGAAGCCACCATCGTCCATGTTGCGGATTCTGTAGTGCTTGACTACTTCCCCAGTGTTGTGGTCCAAGTCCCTGATTGATAAGGAGAATGAGCCTGGAACAAAGAAGAAACATCATGGAATCGAGATGTTTTCAACTAAAGATATCGGAACATCACAAATGGATGGAAGTTTAAGTGTAGGCCTATTGGTGACATTTTTTTTTTTCTCTCACTTCTTTACATTACACTATATTGATTTATGACACATCTAGTAATGTTTGCATTTCAGACTGGTAAAGCAAAACTGAAATCAAACATGTTAAATGAGTTTGGAAGCAGGAAGGGAGTTGTGGGAAATGGGTCATCTGCCAGTCATAACAAGACAAAGTAACATGGGGAAAGCCACACCTTTTGTGTGTTATTGTAAAGAAATATATCAAAGTCTTAATATTCTACCGATAGCACCTTTAAGCAAATAACAATGAAAGGCCATACTCCAAATATGCTGCTGAGAAACTGCCTTTTGAGTCAATGACATGATGACAAAAATATCACCTTGGGTTGTCTCACTCTCTCGAATCAAGAAGGAGCCCAGTGTATTCCCGGGAGAGAGGAGGAGCCGCGTGGCTTCGTTTCTCGAAATGTTCTTAAAGAACCACCTGCAACACAAATACACGATATGCTTCACACTATAAGCAAACCACTTCCCTTCCCTCAGGGACACAGCACACATGATATGAGATGGTGTTGAGGTTGAGTGACATGGCGTTGAGAGATGTATTATTATGTTTCCTGTGTGACGTACGATTCTGTCTCCATGGTGGTCATCGCAACAAAGTTGTATGGGATGTAGCCCTGCTGGCCTGTGGTGAGAGATTCCGCCAAATACCACTCTGGATCTTCCCTGAGGGCAAAAGAGTGACTTTTACAAATGAAACACAGCCGTCTAGACTTTCTGAGAGACAGAGTACATATTCAGAAAGCAGTTTCAGTTAGCCCCCCACGGAAAAAAGGGTTCTCTGCATTGGTAATGATCAGTGCATCAAATGAACCGCATGTCACATTAGGCGTGGGAATGTCTTGTTTTACAGTGAAGATGGTCAATTCAACACAATTCCCCACACTGTAGCCTATCGGTTCTTAAACTTGACATTTCAAAAAAGGAATAGTTCTCCTTTAAACCTCAATTTTTTTATATTTATTTTTGCCTTTTTCCAACCAAACACTGTATTGTATTTTCTGAGTGTTAAAACACACAAACAAAATGAACACATATTTTATTTATTTATTTGAAAAGTTCAATTACATTTTAGAGTATTTGTTGGAGTTTTTCACATTAATAAAGCCATGTTTTTATTTAAAAATTCCACAAACCAAACCAACATGTTCCCTTATTTCCTGTATATATTCTGTAGGCCTAAAATGTAAATGAAGCCTTAGGTTATGTTGAGGTGAGTGGATATTCTATGAATTGTTGTCTGGGGCCTAAATATTCTAAGATATATTTCCCTATCTTTACTTTACGGTAATGAGCAGCTTACTTGTTGATGATCTTGAGTTTGTCTCCCTTCTGAAAGCCCAGGTCTCCATCATGGTTGGGTTCATAACTGTATATGGCCAGCACAAGGTTGTCTGCAAGGAGGTTTGTACATTTTTGAAAGAATGAAATATAGGTGAAACATATTAGCCACAGATTTCACTCCCAAAACGTACTATTAGAATATATTAAAGGCTTTAGTTGTTTTGATATTTATATTTTGGCAATTGGCTGCTTGTAAAGGCTCGAAGGCGATGGTGAGTGGGGACAGTGGTAAAGCTTAGTCTTCTGGATAGCGCTTACAGTATGTGTATTGTGCATTATTGTTTATGTGGCTAAAGGTGAAGTGGACTGGAAAAAAAGGAGGAACATATGAAACGGAGCGAGGTGAAGCCACATTGGCAGGAAATTAGCTAAACTCCATTCATGCTTAGTTATACATGTAATTTAATCCATAAATAACTAATACGAAGAGGTTCACAATTTAGATTTTTGTAAAGGAAGAAAGGAAATGTTAACTTCTTATGCTCCTGCATTTAGACACAATATTTAAACTATAAGGGAGATGGAGAGATGTTACAAAAAGGTTGGTGAGGCAAATTATTGTGTGTGCAAATTATAAAATGCTAACTGTGGTTTAGAATAAAGGAATAAAATCAAAAGCTTTTAAATGTATTTACACATTCAATAATATTTTATCACTTTTATTTGTATTCACTTTACTACTTGCAAATGTAGAACAGTTTGTTGTATTTAGTCACCTGGTAGAGGAGATGTAGGAGGTGAATACTGTGATGGGTGATGAATAAGCTGGTCTGTGTACTGGAGATCAAAAAACAAAACAATATTAGACTTTCCAAAGAACAAAAGAAGAATCCGGCAGAAAAAATAAGTAAGTATCACATTCATGTCAAATAAATGTCAGGTTATGTTATCACAGTTTAGGTTTTTCTACCAGACAAAATGTCTCGACAAAATGTCTCAACATAACGTGCCACGCACAGGTGGCTTTCTACTTTATTTCTAATCTAACGGGATATCTACTCATGCAGAGGAAACAAAAACACAGAGGGAATGATTACGCTGTCAATTTAATCACAAACACAAAAGAGAACTTCCCTCACAGGCATGTAGGATATAAACCGTATTGGACACAAAACAAAAAACAGATTGCTCTATTTTTCTTGGAAATGTTTACGTCATTTACACGCCATGAATTGAATTGTTGCACCCTATGAAATGTTCACACTCTCACATGTACTGCAGTGCACTTATGTGCAAGGGGTCATTCACATTAAACCACACAAACAACCAAAGGCCATTCGTATGAAGCTCACTTACACACATTCAAACACTACAATGTATAATGAACTGACAAAAGCACACGCCTGTACATACAATATGTGCAGTGACACTTACTGGGTTGCATGACTGGGGGGGTATGGCGCAGTTGCAGTGGTCACAGATTTCATCCAAGTTCTCAATCCAGTCGCTGTCTGAATAGTCCGAACTGCAGTTGCAGCCCATTTTTCTGCAATTAAGAGGTTTAATTAAAGCATTATGGGCATTAGGGTTCATAAAAGAATGTCCATACATTTTTTGATGGCGTCTGAAAGTATTTTCTTTTTTTTTGCGGCGTCTGAGATAGCTTTCATGTCTCTTAAGGAATGTCTCTCATACCAATCCAAGACCGTTTACGGTTTGCGATGCATTTTAAAAGATAGATGTCAAATACTGTTTGGGAAAAAAATCACTAAATGAACTAAAATTGCGTTGCGGTGGAAAGAAAACAAAAACAAATCCGAAACTGTCATACTGTTATCGGATGTGATTAGGGCCTCGCCTCAAAATGGAGACTTATGGCGCGTTTCCACTGCAGAGGGTAGCTCGCTTTAAGCGTGCCGAGCCGTGCGGGGCCCGTTTTTGGTTGCGTTTCCACTTGGCCTAGTACCGGCTAGCGGGTCCTAATTCACAGTTTTTCTGGCCCCATAAAATCGTGGTTCTAGGGCCAGGAACAACCAGGCTGAGTCGGGCTGAGTATGCTAAACTAGAGAGAGAATCGCTGGCAAGGGGGCTACAACTACAACAAGATGAACATATTAGTGCTGAACCGGGCTGGAAACAAAGGGCCTAACACATGTGAAAGCTTTATCTGTAGGCACTGTTTCGACATTATAAACCTGCAAGTAAAATCACATCCAGCACTGTGACAATCAGCTACATTGTTACTTCCCATTATTGCAAATCGCAGGAGTGAACATGTTCTAATTCTACCTCAAGCACTACGAAATAAAGATACTAATCTTGTATAATCCAGCATGGGGTGCTCTGTATTTTGTTTTACACTGGTGCACTGTATGAGCTGGCTTTCTTAAGCTTACTTGGCTCCCAGCGGGCCGCTCATGGAACAGGGTCAGTGGGCTATACGCAGCGGCCGTCTGTCCCAAAGGCTCAGAGCCGTGAGAAGAATCTGGAGAGGTCTGACCCGCCAATAACAGCCCAACACTGCACTGAGAGCCTGAGGAGCGATCACTCTGACCTATGAGGAGTTTTCAGCACTCCTACGCATTCTGGCCAGTACTCACAGAGTCACACAAAGTCAGCATTTTCCATTCAGGGGCTACCCTCTTTTTTTTATGATCTGAAGGCCTTGGCAAACAAATACTGATTGTTATTGTTTGCAGAGTATCATGAAGAAACTCTGTTAGTCTGAATAATGACCTGATACATGTTGACATTGTAAGTGAAGCATGTAGGATAATAACCACACCTTTAAAAAAAAAAAAAACCATTATGAACACTATAAACAAATAAACTAGATTTAAAAATGTAATGAAATATCAACACAAATATTTATTTTATGAGGTTTTTATGTTGATGCAGCTCTGTTACAATTCCAACATTTCACATTTTGAACGATACACATTTTATTCATCACCTACATTGTGTCTCTCGTATTCACAGTTTGTGTGACAGCTTTCAACTTACAAATACGTCTAAAGAACATTTAACTTTAATATTAAACTGCATGCATGTTTTATTTGAAAGAGAAGGCATCTTTTGTTTGGACGTTGTTCCTTTTAAAATAGTGATTTTTATCGACAGTGCTCATGAAATGTTTTTTTATACACATTCATTTAGAACCAGGCAACAAAAACAAAGTGAGTGAAGCGATAGGGACATAACTCTGGCTTTGACATCATTTTTCTCTATTTTCCATTAGATTAAATTACATTAAAGACAAACGAATCTGCAAACTCTAAACATGATTTGTGTATCACTTGTCATGTAACACATGATAACTAAAGAAAAATTATCACTTTTAGTTTATTCACTTTTCTTTCTCTACATTTTAAAACTATGTGACAACGATAGAATCTAAGTATGACACTTACCTTTTGAAATATGAAATGTCTCTTCAAATGTGCAATATCAGATATCACGTGCCTCCATAAAGCTACTTTTTAAATATTTCTCCTTTGTAAAGAAAAGTCTATTTAGCAGTAAGGTAGTTTTTCACAACGGGTGTGAAGATATCATCATCCGCTTCTCTTATAGTCACTAACTGAATGTGCGAACACACACCTTGGAGTGACAGCAGAGTTTCCTGTCGTTGAAAGGTTGAGGGTTGCTCTGCAGGCTTCTTCTATAACAGGTGCTTGAACTTGCAGCTGTGTGCGAGCAGTTAAAGGCTCCATGGTAAAGGGGTCAGGACGGCACCTTTCCCAAAGATGTTTCCAACACAGTTTTAAAAAAGGAGGCAATGTGAGACAGTGGTTCAGTTAGAGTTATATATTCGACTTTTGTGTGTATCATCTGTAGATCTGTGACCTTTAAGGTGAAGTGAAGCAGGGTTATTCAAGAGAACCTGCTATGAAAGATTGTAATTAATAATATACATGATATAATAATATACGAACAGTATCAGATTGATTATAAATAATTATAATAAACAATGTACCAGATAAATCACCAATTTGGTGATTGGGGACAGTTGTGTTTCCTGTGTTGTGGTGTCAGGCGACAGGTTAAGTATCAAGTCTAGTTTGTCAATTACACATGTGGTTTGTGTCTCGGTGTGGCCAGCGAACCATTTTAAAAATAGACTTTGGCCTTGGTTTTCAATGACAATCAAATAGGAAAAGTATAGACAACATGAGTCACAAACATCTCACTTGCAGAGGGGCAACAAAAACAAATGTCAGTGTAAACGAATCATCATGTTTAACCATTGCTACTCGGAGAATGATCACGTTCAGCCCTGCATATAAAGTTCTAAATCTTTCTCTGCTGCGGGCCGCTTCTCTTCTCTTGTGGTGAGCTGCTGCTGCAACAGAGCTCGCGCTGGCAGGAAGTCGGTCCAAACCTTCCAGGAAGTGCACAGACGTCTGCGTAGAACACTGCCACAGCATAGATTAACACGAAACCACCTGAGTTGACTCTTTTTCCATTAGGGCACAGAACAGTGAGAGTGTAACCCGAGAAGGGATAATTAAGTACTTTCATTTTTTACAGTGAGTCTTTTACTGAGCTGATGTATGTGGTATTATCTGTTTCTGAATGCAGAATCCAACCTGGCACACATTCTCCATAAATATGATGAATGCTGGCACATTTACTACAAAAAACCTCACTATCTATTTGGAGATCAGCTTTTGCCGGGCCTTGTGAGGCTTTAAGGGTATTCCTAGTTTCCCTTCGACCACAGCTGACTTCTAAATGTGGTTGGAAATCACATTCTGTTACGCAATCAAATCGAGATACTATCAATATGCAAAAAGGTTTTCCAACACTCCTACTGACATACTTCACTGTGCAGGTGCTGCCCCCTTTTTTTGCTGCTAACTCACTCAGTCAGTCTTAACCAATTTAAAAAACATATATTCTTAAGTTTGTTTCGTCTCTAGTCCCAGCTTCTTCAACATATGATCATGTGGTATGATATGCTTAAAGGGTCAAGTGAAACGATCTGCAGGGCAGAGCTGAGGGGCATGAGAAACACAACTCTGCAGAGCTTTGTTGCAAAAGCATTCACTAAAGAATGAGGCCTCAAGACGAACTTCGGCCTCTTTGCATCTTTCATATAATATTAATTATGTCACACAAGAGGTCATCCGTGTTGTGAGGTAGAAGTATGCCGCTTTGTAATCATCTCAACAGTCCTCATTTCAGACAGTGCGCACTATGTCAAGGCATATTTGAGTTCTTGTTTGACTAATTAAGTCCAACACTGCCTGTGTGTCTGCTCATCCCTCCGGGGCCCCACACTTATGTTTGGAAATTACAGCAGGTCATGAATGTCTCGTGGCAGGAAGCAAGAGACTTTTGTGCAGGGTGGCTTTAGGATGAAGGATGGATCCCATGGAGGATGTAGTGGCAGTTAGGTTGGGAAATATGGATAAATGGTATAGGCAGATGCACAAAACAGCTCAAAGTCTAAGCATGTCATATTTCACGTTTTTAATGCTAATACAATACAATCTACAAGTCAAATATATATAGTACAGTCTCATTACTTCTCTGCTGTTTGTGCAAGAAAAACATTTACATTTTAAGGCACTTGTTTTTATAATCATTTGTCAAATACATACATTTAGATTACAGTAGCATATTTGTTTACAATAATGCAGTTTCTTTTTTTTTTACATCCAACAAAGTAAGAACCAATGTCAAATATCACTCAATAAAAACATCTTCCTACTTGCTAGCTAATGATATTAAGCTATAATCGGCATTCAACTTTCAGCCGCAGAATACACTTGGTCACCAGCCATATATAGTAATGGAAAACAAAATGCTTTAGGCACAGCCTCCTGCGTCCTGTCGCTGCAGTGGTGAGGCTATGGAGATATGTTTAGTTTGTGAAGAAGAGGCGTAGAAATGCTGGAGAGTGACCTCTAGCTTCCTTTGAGGATAGTAGTGAGGAGGACAGTAGCTGTATGAAGGCTTTACCAGCTGGAATAAGTTGCTGGATTACAGTACTCCTTTTAAATGTGTACATAAGCAATGCTGACAATTTATTTTACGTGACCAGATGTTCCTCCTTCTTACTTTTCTTATGTCAGTCCAATCCACATTTAACAGTAATCCAAAGCGTTCCCAACCTTTTGGGCATTAAACATTTAAAAATGATCACGTAGGAAAAACTGTATGGAAGTGCACATTTTTTGATAAAACTATAATTGTCTGAAAAACAAATGTTTTGCACTCTTGAGGTTCTTTTTACATTTGCGATAAAAGAGTTGATAGTATATTAAAATGCCTTGGCTGAATAAATTCCGTAAATATTTAACTTACGTGACATATTAGCTGTTATGCTCTTGGCATATTTTTTTCTTTTCTTCCATACATCATGAAACGAGGCACGACCAGCTCAAATGAAAGAACTTATAGAATTCCTAATGATCTGTCCCCATTTTTAAGTGAATTGGCCATAGCCATTTTGCATCCTCTACTTTTCTTCTCTGTTTATGGACATGTAATAACCATGAATTGAGTGTAGCCTATAGTGCTACAAAACTACACTTTGTGTAGCAGTTTATCTGCTCAAAGCTTGTTAAACACGAATATAATCAGTGAAATGTAATCAGTAATTTATTTATTTTTCCTATCCAGTTAATTGCCTCACAATATCTAAAACAAAACACGTGACCCCTGTCTTGGCACCAACCCCTATTTTTGGAACCACTGATGTAAAGTAAGCTGACCTCTCTAAATCTACTGAGACCATGAAGCAGCTTTTCTGAAGGGAGATTGTTCTTCTGACAATCTTTCAGCATCTCTCCCCTGGGTAAATGGTGCCCTTCTATATCTACCTTCACATTAACACGCCTTCTTGTTATATCCGATTAACATGACATGTGCAAAGAACAGTGAGCAGTAGAGCAGCTGAAGCTCTCTAACAGGAAGGTGTGTCTGTATTAAGTGGGTGTGCCCCTACAGGTCTCCACACTGAGACTTTCTCATGCATGCCAAGCCAAGGTGCACAGTCATGTTCATTCCCACCCACCAATTGGAGGAAATAAGCCTAATATGTAGCCAACACAAACACAGAGGAGGCCATGGGAACATCCTCAGAAACACAAATGAGGGTTTTTAACAGAGTGAGAAACGTCTGGAGTTGATGTTCATCTTGGTGAGGCCCAGGTGTTTGAGGGGGCCGGACAGGGAAAAGGCTGCCTTCATGGGGATGTCACACAGCAGGTCCGACTCCTCGCCACACTCCTCCAGCTCGTACGTGGCATCGTCCAGCATCTCCTTATGGCGGCCACACACCTGCTCCACTTTCAGCCGGTGGATCTCCACACGCAGACGGATCAGCTGACGGGCCAGGCGGTTGTCCTGAACCTGCATCTCCCTCTGTGTGAGGAGGCAGGCAGAGAAGTTAAAGTGATCATCAGTAAGGTATAGGAATGTGGAAGCTGTGATTTGGATAGCTCTTCTCATTTATCTTCTTATCAAGGTGTGTAAATCACTGGCATGTAGAGCATACGGGCTGGAGCCTGTGAGAAAACACACATCGCTGCACAAACTGTTTGTTCAGGCAGTGGCGACTGCATGAAGTCAGTCATGTTAGCACTGATTGCAACCCTTGTGCCTCACTATAAAACAAGTTCTAATATACCAAGAGGATGAAAATGTCTGCATAAAATCCTTCCATGTAAATATATATGTAAATATTATTTCCTCTTTTACTGAGTTAAATGTTCAAACCAATTATGGTCCTGATCATAACTACCAAACAGTCATTCACTAGAGGCTTAATCCAATACATGCCTTTTTGTTTGTATGATGCCACTGTTTGATTGATGTTGGTGCATTTCTATTTTGCTGTGCAGTAAACCAAAAAAATGGCATGTTTTGATTGGACGAACATTAAAACATTGCTGTAAAATGATAAAAGTCACCATGTTGAAGCCAGCAGATGTAATAGCCAGATATAATATAATGCTTGGTTTTATGTTTTAATGGCCAGTGGGTCAAAATGTGTGGTTTTAACTGATTTCAATAGGGAGATGTGTTGCCCTTTACTGTCTGTATGTATGTATTATAGAAGTTGAGGTTGAACCTCCAATATTCAAAAAGAAAAGGAAACCTTACACAGATTGCTAAAATCTATGCAATATGCATTAACACAACCAATGGCATAAGGGTTAAGTCAGGCATTCATGCAGCAGATTTCTGACACCTGAAGAGATTACTATTTTATGTTGTTTAGAGGTGAATTAGAAAGACAGACATCTGTATTCCATATCCATATGTATGGATAGGTAACTTCGGAACTAATTTTGGTTTTTACAAAGCTGTCAACTCTTTGCAACATTGTATGCACTAAAACAAACATTATTTTAGTTAGTGAAGCAGCTATAGCCAATAACAATAATTACAATCCCAATAGTTGTACATTTGACTGTGGTTGTTAGGACGCATCGTTTGTGCTTAACAACGTGTTGTTTAAGCTGATCAGTCAAATTAGAATACCCCAATATCTTTCTAACTTTGCCAAGCTCAGTTTCAGCACAACGGAATTTGGGGAACATATTGTCACTCACCAGCTCTTTCCGCAGAAACTCCAAAGCATCATCAATGGTGTCAAAGCCACAGATGTTGCGCACAACCAACTCTGAGTTCTCATTCCTCAAGATCGTCGGCACGGAGAACTCTGTTCCTCCAGAGCCCGGTTCTGCTGCAGGGAGACCCTCCTTCCAGGGTCCGCTCTGTACCCGCTCCTGCCACTCCAGATAGGACGGTCTGCGGGTCTGCAGCTTCAGCTTCTGTGTGAGGGCTTTCACGCTGTCCAGGTCCTCCAAGTCTCCCTCCGAGGACTCAGCTCCATACTCTTTAAAATCCATCGGCTCAGTGATGCATGCAGGCTTTAGGAATCCACGTGCAGTTTGCACTCTGGGTATGCAGCTTGGCGATTAAAGCGCAACAGGTCTTTACCTCCTTTATAGGGACATAAGAGGCAGTGACCGCCCATCCCGCAGGACAGGGAGGCTGGATCATTATTGTAAGGAGCACTGATCTCCTTAAACTTCATCAAGACCTTAGTGTCGCTATTTATAGCTGTGCAATCATAATTCAAAACAAATTAGACGAATTTAGAGTGAAGCGTTATCCAATCCTGATGTCACTGCATCTGTTCAGTAAAGTGAAGTAAGTAACACAGCAACAATAAAGTGTACTTCAATACAAGTTAAAGACATACACTCAACAAACAAAATAGAAATACAGAATCAGCACACTGTTCTGAAAATAAAGTTAAAGATGGCCTGTATAATGCAGTCATATTAGTAGATCTAGATCAGTAGATCGTTTACCCTATATTCTGCATACTATTTTATTATTAATATTTAATGTTTAAGCTGATGGATGCAAAGCTACGTCATCCTATTTTAATATCACATCTCTGTTATTGACTTGTTTATATGTGTGTCCTGCACCATGCTTCACAGACAACTACATATTTAAACGTCTTGTATTGTACAGGCCTGTTTTGTATATAAATGTACTTTGTAACATTCACCACATGTGTTGCTGCATTTCAAAGGGAAATAATGTGCTTAGATATATTAAATATTAGGGTTTTTTCTACATCAATCTAGGTGCTCTGGTATTTTATGATGATATGATGAGAAAAAAACTACCAAAAGAGTGCAAATGAGTTTAATGTAGCTCCACTCACATAGGCTACTAAAACAGCCAATATGTTTAATACCTTCCAAGTGGGACATTCTGCATATGAGCTCTCTACTTTTAATACTTAAGATGCTGTACTTCCTCGAGCCAGAGATCAATTGCTTAAAATTACAGCAACATACAAACAGAATAGAAATAAAGTGCATTATAAGTTACTGTATGTACCAATTCCTAATAGAATAGCAAGTAAGATAAATTAAGTAAAATAACAAATGAATATAAATGATACGGAAATTAATAATACTTGGATATATAAGTGTTTTTTTTGTGATATAAAAAAATCAAGCTAAATACAAACTGAAACCCTTCTTCACCCTGTTGTGATGTAAGCTTTAACTGCTATAACAACTTTCTGAGTATGAGTGTGCTGCCACCTACTGGCCATGTGTGACATATCATGCATATCTGAATCAGTATATCTTATTTTTCACGCGTGAAATTGGGCGTTGTGTTAAATGCTCAATTTAAGATGAATACAATAAAAAAATATATATTCTGAAAACATTTTTAAACAAATATTTGTATAAACATAAGTTAGACGTTTCTATAAAAGGATTACAAAAAAACCGTTTGAAGTAAAGTCAAAATCAGCACATTGTAATACTGTGTATTACATTACATTACATTACATTGCATTTAGCTGACGCTTTTATCCAAAGCGACTTACAATAAGTACATTCGACCGGGAAGACACAACCTTGAAGAAAACAGAATCATATAAGTACATCAGGTTTCATAGAGCCAAGCATTTCAAGCGCTACTCAACTGGCTATAGATACGCCAGTCCTTTATTAGTATATAAGTGCTCCGTTAGCAGTTCTTTGTCAGTAATTCTATCGCTCGAGGTGGAGTCGAAAGAGATGAGTTTTCAGTCTGCGCCGGAAGATGTGCAGGCTTTCTGCTGTCCTGATGTCAATGGAGCAATGTATAATGCGTGGCCTTTATTACGATGTCTCTCTCTTTCACTGTGCAGAGCTTTCACATCCTACAGTCACATCTTCGTGCTGCTGTTTCTCAGGAAACGTGCACTTCCGTCTTCTGTGGCCTCGTGCTCAGCAGCCACCTGTGTACGAATAGGTGTAGCAACATTAAGGCCTGGCTATGTTCAGAAACCCCCCCGTCTATTAATAGGCCCCTTATCGTCGAACAAACAGAAAGCAACTGCTGTGTTATCCAGCCCCCTGAGTGCAGAGAGGAGGGAGCTTTCATTTTCTCACAGTGAGGCGAGGAAGTGATTTACTTGTGCATTCAGAAGTTCAGCAGCAGCGGAGAAGTTTGCATTGTGATGGAGTTTTCTGAATACATCAAGACCGCCAATGTGGAGGATGTTGTGCTCCGGCAGCCGCTCCATCCACCAGGCAGAGGCACCCTGTGCATCACTGGCCACCACCTGCTGTTTTCGGACAGGGAGGAGGGGAGCTGCCGGCAGGTTCTGCTGCTGCTCCGGAACATCGATGCTATTGAGAAGAGGTGAGGGGGCATGTTATGTTGAGCATAGCAGCATGGAATTATTAAAGTAGTATATAATTGCTTCCATTTGTTTTCCAAAAGTGCCAAAAACAACAGATTTTAATTAACAGCCTTAACGATGTAGGCTAATAGGCTAGATGTGCTTGAAAATACCAATTACAGCACTTAAAGGGGAATACGCCCATTTACAGAATTCATACGAGTTATTACTATGATTTAAGAAAATGAACAATTTCCACATAAAAAAACTAGAGGGTTGAAACTTCCATTTGTCACATTTAGAAACCAGTCTAAATGTGCTGTCATTAAGTTTACAATGTAAAACTGCTCCATTGGCAATCATTTGGAGACACTGAGATCAACCACTGTTCTATATGGTTCGATTCTCTGTTTCAGAATTGACAGCATTGACAGCATTATTAAAAATAACTGACATAAGTGAATTTGTAAGTTCAAGGTAGAGAAAGGAGCACGTACAGTATAGGTTAATAATCATTAAACATTGTTTCTATAGCTCACAGCTGATGTACTTTTTCGTATTGTAAATCATGTAACTATCATGCTATAGTGCTGCTAGCATGCTTAAGTTATATAATATAACATTTACATGGGTTTGAACTAATCAGTCCACAAAATCAGTCTCCATTTCATTGCCTAATGATCAGGTTGCTCGATTATCGCAAAAATCATAATCTCGATTATTTGGGTCAATAATTTATATCACGATTATTAAAAACGATTATCCATTTACTTTGAAAACATCCATTTATTGAAAAAAAAATTTTTGAACAGTATGTTTTTAACATTTGATTGCCATTAACTTTAAATATAATTCTGTTACACTGGGTGAAGCAAGCAGGACCCAAATGCAGATAACGCTGAAAATGCCTTTATTTCAAGGATAACGAAAAAATACTAGGACAACACAGAACACTCACCGGTGAACTCAGTCACAAACAAAAGACGAACCAACACTGAACACAGGAAGAGACTAAGGCTGAAGTCGAATAGTCCATTTAGTTTAGGAACCTTCCTAAAGGAGTGAAATGACCCGGAAGTCCCTCAGTGGCAGCCATGATAAGTGCCGTTCGAATTCTCTAGAATGATGAGAATGATAGGAAAGGAGGTTTCAAGCTTCCTTTATAGCCTCCTTTAGCTTAGGAACCACTGGACCTCCCTATCCGACAGGAGAAGCGGAAATGCTGCCCCACAATGCCTTGCAGCCGCAGAATTTGCCGTCACTCAACAGTCGGCCGTTCACGGAAACAACCGATTATGACCGAGAAATGATATCATGAAAGTTACGGTGCTTATTAAGCATTTTAAAACGTAGGTGGTAAGTTGCCAAAGTGCTTTGTTTTGAACGTTCATCAGTATTATAATCAAAAAGAGAAATATGAACGTTAGTTTTTACTGAAATGATCAAATAAAGTCAACATTTCACAGTCTTTACTGAGCTGTGTGGGATTTGTTCAACTTTTAAAAGATGTTTGAATGGTGATATACACCGTGATAGATGTTAAGGACTAACGTTTATAATAAATACATCTGTATTGATTTAAGATCTTTAGTTCATACAATCATACGTATTGGGATCATTGGTATTAATGTGGACCGGAGGGAGAGGGTGACGAGCAGAAGTTTCACTTTCCTTTTTTATTTCAATTCCAACTTTGGTCATGAAGAATATGTTTCTCTGTTGTCCACGTTCATAAAGCAAAGCAACAGCATCAGAGCACGGTGCAGAGTCTCTAGATGAGTTCACAGTAGTCCCTCGTTCTTATTAAACATCCATGTTGTAGTCCGCTGTATAGAAAACTGTGGTTTCCCCCCATAGTTTCCCCACAGCAGCAGACGCACATTCATGACGTCCGCTGGCGCATCATAAACACGTCGGATAGTGAAAGTGCATTCGGATTCTCTAAAGTACCGCAGTCTCTTCTCCTAAGTCCTTTTGAATTCTCCTGTCCACTATCCCTTAACCCCGTGACGTTTCAGTCAGAGGTCAAGGAATAGACGATAGGGTTAGAATTTAGGAGCTGATCTTTGGACTATTCGACTGCAGCCTAAATACAGGGAGGGGTAATCACAAGACTAGAAACAGCCGGGCAGGGGAGGAGAAACACAAGGACAACAGGTGAACACAATCAGACAATTAGACACACCAGGGAAACTAACGACAGGGGAAAATACAGAGAGAGGGACCAGACAATACACAAGGGAGACAGGGAGAACCGAACAGCAAAATAAACCCAAACCTAGGACATACAAAACTAAAAACGTGACATAACAAAATAATCGTGACAAATTCAACTGAAAAACCAATAAAATAAAAAATGTATTATTTTATTTTTTTAAAAATCGTTTTATTTCCATTATGTTATTTTCATAATTGTTGCAAGCCAAAATCGTAATTGCGATTAAAATACGATTAATTGAGCAGCCCTATGATCAGGTACAAACTTAAGGAAATCAAAAGATGGATTTTAAGGTTGTATGGATCATTCTAGCAATAACTTGTTCAAGAATATACTCTAATCAACACTAACCAACTAAACTAATCATAACCTTTCCGAGAATGTTTAATTAATGTCTAATTCTTCAAATCTTTTTTAACCAGTGTGGAAAACCTTTTGACCTGCTCCGGCCTCTTCTCTAACGCAGGTCTCAGTCAAAGGTTGGACATAATGTGTGTTTCCATGTGTCTGCCGCTCTTATTTGCCCACAGTGCTCAAAGAGGAAATTTGCTAACAGCATTACAGCAACTCTATTTTCTTATCGCCTTCCACACACACACACACACACACACACACACACACACACACACACACACACACACACACACACACACACACACACACACACACACACACACACACACACACACACACACACACACACACACACACACACACACACCACACACACACACACACACACACACACACACACACACACACACACACACACACACACACACACATGCCATGTCATGTATACATCACTTCAGGGGACATTACATTGACTTACATGCATTTCCTAGAGACTTATCCTAACCTTAGCAATAACCAACACATGCCTAACCTAATTTACATGCCATGCCTTACCCTAACCCTAATCCTAAACCTAACCAAGTCTTCACCCTAAAATTAATGATTCCCCTCATGGGGACCTCCAATTTGTCCCCATAAGGGAGGCGAGTCCCCACACGTGACTATGTAAACAGATTTAGGTCCCCACAAGTATAGTAATGCTAGTCCACACACACACACACACACACACACACACACACACACACACACACACACACACACACACACACACACACACACACACACACACACACACACACACACACACACACACACACACACACACACACACACACACACACACACACACACACACACACACACACACACACACAATATATTTTGGTGAGAAGGGGTTGCTCACTTATTGGCCATAAACACTTTATATACTGACATGGTTCACCTTTCTTTTCTTGCTGCAAGTCTGGTGCAGTCAAAACATGTGGTGTTTAGTGGGAGTTGACACACAGGGGAATTTTTTTATTTGTTTTTGTTGCAAATAATCATAGCGGTGTGTGTGTTATCTGGTTAGCGGTGTGTCTAGGTTATCTGGATCTTCAGGAACGATTACCATCAAGTGTAAAGACCTTCGCGTGCTCCAGCTTGACATCCCGGGCATGGAGGAGTGTCTCAACATCGCACGCTCTATTGAGGTATAAGAAATAGTCTTATAATCATACTAAGCCCCGAAACATAAATTAGGAAATCAGTCATTTCTGTTTATGATAGGATCTTACATCCTTGCTTTGAATACAGCGTTACTCACTATTTCCGGTGTAGCCCTCATCTGTGCTTTACATCTGATAACACCCTTCTTAACAACAACAACCCTTTGTCACGTTTTCCAGACCCTGTCCTGTCTGGATTTGATGTCGGAGTTGTATCCTTTCTTTTACAGACCCTCTAATGCCAGCCTGTGGGACCAGTGGGGTCTCTCGTCCCTTGAAAGGCACTACAGTCAAATGAAAGAACTTGTAAGCACCTCATCCCAACAGTGATCCAACATCCACATGACAGGATAATTCCAGGGAATCTGCATTCAGGATATCCCCGATGCTTAGCTTTCATTTGTTTACCCTCAACTTTAGAATATGCTGATCACAGCTTAAATGTGTGATTCAATAGACGGACGTCTTCCTCTGGAAATATCATGTTGCCATGGTGAGGGTTGGACCCTCAGGACAGCATTGTTGCGTTTGTTTTACTGGCACAATGTTCCCAAAATATGCAGGATATCTTAAGTTTTTATCAGGCTAGCCTGGTAACTGTGTTTCTGGTTGGAACTTGCATGGTTACACCCAACTGCTCAGCAGATTCCTGCCCATATATGGGGAATAAAATATTTGTTTAAGTAATTGAAAACAATAGTTCAACATTTTGCGAATTTTACGCTTATCACTTTCTTGCCGAGAGTAAAATAAGAACATTTCTACCACTCTAATGTAATATAAATATATATATATATATATATGTTAAATATAAAGGTGCGACCAGAAGACGGTAAGCTTAGCTTAGCATAAAGACTCGAAACAGGGCGAAACAACTAGCTTAAATCTGTCCAACAACTAAAGAAAATCTGCCTAGCATCCACTTAAAAGTTCCTTTACACTTTATATTTGAATGATATTATATTATATTTAAATATATTTAATTAAAAACAATTTTGATCAGAACAAAAAGCAAAGTGTTACAAACATTTCTGTTTTATGAAAAGTGACAAGCTAGCTGTAGGCCTGGACAACACACTCTCACTCCATAATCGTTCAGGAGCGACGTTTGGTCAGTGTCCGTGGCGTGCAGTTGTGACGCTCCTAGGCTCCTTCAGCTTCATAAAGGGACGCAAATAGCTTTCAACTGATTGCAATGTATTCCCATCTGCGGCGGGATTTGGCTCATGGAAGCACGGCAGAATTGTACACCCGGAAGTAAGTATTCCCCTTACTGTCGATTGATTTTACAGTGATATCTGCACTACTCATCAACTAAAAAACACCAGATTATTCTTGTTAATTACACAACATTGATTGGTTTAAATTGTGTGCAATGCTTTTGTATTTTTCCCCTTCGATTCGGAGAAACAAATATTTTTTCGGAGTAAAGGATGGCAGAATCCCCAGCTATCGTTTAGAACTACACCATGTGCTCTGTTTGGCAAACCCCGTTTTTTTTCACCATTCATTCCAATGGCTGGCATCTATGTCACGTGATCTTCAAATTTCTCGTTGGAGAAAAAAAAAACATGGCCGAACTTCGTTTTATTCTCGGTGGAAAATATCTATTTTAAAGTTAGTTTGGCCATTAAAATGCGTTTTGATGTCATTTGATGCGAGACATATGAGTTGTTATTTCAGATTATGTGTGCAGTGGATGTACATGATCTTTAGTTTGCTAGTTATTACGAAGATTACTTCAGGAAATTGCGCCCATAGAACGTTTTCATTGTTACCAAGGTGGTTGCTAGGGACGCTGCTATCGATATTATTTCTGTTATGTTGTGTAACTGTTTAATGGTGTTATCTTTATTGCTACCCCCTTCCCCGTCAATGTATAGTGTTGGTCCACAGCGCAAACGTATTAGCTTAACAAAATCCTATTTCCCCCTGTGCAATTCCTGTCTCACATCTCACAGCACATCGTCATTAACAAATACCGGAAACAGACCGAAAACATTTAAAAAAAAAAATAATACTTTATTCCGAGTGTGCTTGCTTTTCTCTTTGAAAGTCATCACATAACGGCATTGTAATACACGGTTCGGCTGCATTAAATATTACATATCTGCCGTAGTTCTCTATTTATAGAGCCCTGATGAGAAGACTTCTAGAAAAACATTAGGAACTGCCGCCAACACTGAACATGTGACGTGGATCATAAATATATCAGCAGTTAAACAACATCTTACATTTATTTTCACACAATACGTCTCCTTGCAGTATCAACAATAATTCGGCTGACTTTTATATTTGATCCAATTGGTAGATAGGCTGTATTTACACCATAAAGGTGCACAGCTGATATAAAGGGACACCTAGTGGTTAAAGCATGTTATTGAATTTCATTATTTTTATTATTAGATATTAATAGGATCCCTATAAAGTATATTCATTACTTGTTATTCTCTACTAATAGTTAATTAAAGTCTGTATATAATGACTATTTTGCACATCCCTTTCAAGATTTTCTAAGGTTTATTGACATATCATATTCACAAACGGTGTAGTTATGCATTGAATGAAAAACTTGGGTCGCAGGTTCCTCAATAGTGCATTACAAGACATCTATCAATATGTGTGCATACCTCCAGCAATGTTAACTATGTTGAAGCACTTATTTTAACTGATATTATACATATGTATTATACTCTTATAAGATGTATGTAGATATTTAATCTCCGGCCTTGTCAGGTATTGAACAATCAATAAATAAAGAACACAGAATTGTTAAATATAAAACACAGAATTTGTGTGATTATACTAAATGATTTACAAATAAACACCACTGCATATTTACAACTGTTACACATACTGATGTAACGCAAATGTTCCAACTTGAGATCAATAAAGTATATCTTATCTTAAGCTGATCGATGGCTACTGCCATATTTGCAAAATGTGCCTCTGAACCTTGACAAGTGCATGTTTCAGGCTTATCAATTAACAACAGGAGGGGTCACAAACATAAGACCAGCTGTTAAATGAAGCTCTTCTGACCTTAGCTGTCGTGTGGGTATATATTAATGCTGCCCATTATGGGCACTAGCAATTTTCACCCATTTATTAATTATATGTTTTAAACCTCCAGGGATGTACACAGTTTAATACTGGCAACTTCTTATTATGGGAAATGTAAACGTCTTTTAAAACTACAACTCCCAGTAGAGACGTGCCATAGATAGAGAACATGTTGCGAAACGCCAGCATGTGTAGTTCTGGGGACGGGGTGGGGGAGGGGGGGATGCGGTGGACCCGTTCAAATCCAGTTTTGGACAGTCTGCCGTGGTTCCATCCCATTTCAAGTGCTTTTCGACGCTCGGCGTAACCCTCGGAGCACACTCTCCAATCACAGAGCTTGAGGACTATCACGGGGTTTGTCAAGCGAAGCGGAGAGAATACTTACTTCCGGGTGTAAAATTCTCTAAAGCAAATGAGCTGCTCCGACCCTCGGTCCTGACGGACTCCAACTTGTGTTTATTAATCAAACAAATAAATAAACACAAGGATAATTATGTGTTATTGTTGAGTAAATGGAGAATTGCACAGGGGAAACTAACGTAGGCTATCTATGCCACAAATCTAGATGCGGATTTTGTTAAACGAATAAGTTTGCGTTGTGGACCAACACTACATTGACGGGGAAGGGGGTAGCAAAGATAACAGAGGTTACCTACTGTAACCCAGCTTCTATGAGTAAATGGCACAGCCCTCTAAGGCTATCGCTATTGGGTTATTCCTCTGCGCTCCCGCGCAGCACTGAAAACTTGTAGTCCACGCCCACCCGCTAGGTGGGCCCCACCCTCGGGCCTCCTTCCGGTATAAGTAGGAAGGGGGGCCGGCAATCTGCTCCCATACAATATAACTTTTCTTCAGCTATTCGTAGAGCCAGTGGGGCCCAGTGCTTAGAGGGCTGTGCCATTTACTCATAGAAGCTGGGTTACAGTAGGTAACCCCAGTTCTATTTCGTATATGGCTTCGCCCTCTAAGGCTATCGCTATTGGGTTAAGGGCGAAGCATGATGTAGTCTGCGCCCCACTGGGTCCGCCCGGCACTGGAAGCACAGACACACCTGCTCAATAACACTCCCCTGCCTGTTGTGCCATGCGTAATGGCACATCACCGTCCCTGGAACATAGCAAAACATGCCTATCTTCCCGACGGGGTGAAGGCTGGGAACAATACATACCGGCCGCTGTGAGAAAGACGAAGGTCCCACCTTGCCCAGCGATCATAGAGGGGGAGCAGCAGCTCTCTGTGTGTCAGACAAGTAGGAGAGCGCCCAGCTGGATCCCTGACGTCACTCACTCTGACCAGACACTCCGTACAAAGTGTGTCAGAGGAAAAAGGAACATCCCTCCTATAAGAGGGAAAACGGGCCGATCTCCGCGTGCCGAGATGCAGGAGAGAGGCGCACAGCTGGTTCCCTGACGTCACTCACTCCGACAGGACACCCAGTACAGGGTGTGTCAGAGAGGATAAATAAAAATTAATATATGAACAGGGGGAAGACCAAGATGCAGCAGTGCAAATATCTTCCACTGACATTCCTCCATGCAAAGCCGTGGAGGAGTAATTCCTCTGGTGGAGTGCGCATTAATGTTCTCCGGGGGTTCCACCCCAGGCGCTGAGAGCAAGACAGCGCGAGCACAGGACAGAGGAGATGAGACGTGGCTTCTTCCTCCGACCTGTGAGGAGGGGGGAATAAGCCAGCCAGGGTGATCACTCTTGACCTGAAAGAGTTGTGATGACCTTAGGCATGAAGCCGGGTTATTGCGTAAAACAGCTGAACTGCCATCTCCTTGGATCCGGAGAGCTGACGGAGCCACAGAGAGAGCAGACAAATCACTCACCCTTTTCTCTGATAGAGCCAAAAGTAGTACTACTTTGGCTGAACACAGTTTAAGGGGAACCTGATCAGGTTCAAATGGGGCTTTGCTATAGTGCGCGTAACACCCAAGCCAAATCCCACTGAGGCGCCAGTGTGCGTGACACAGGTCTGAGTCTCAATACTCCTCGCATACAACGGCTGCTGTGTTCTGCGAGCCCCTCGGTTAAATTCGCCGGGAATATACATTTCTCTGATGGAGAGCAACGTGTGTGCGCGCCCAGAACAGCAGCCGCCTGGCTGCGTTCAGAAGCTGCGCAGATTGTACTCCTCCCTGGCGATTGAGGTAGGCTGCACTTTTAGTCAATGCTACTAGACAAACACATAACACTTCTGACCCGTACCTGTTTTTTCCATCTCAGGAACATTGCCAAGCTCAGGGGGGTTCTATCCAACGCAGAAATGGAGATGGCTATCCATGCCTTTATTTCATCCCGGCTTGATTACTGTAATGCTCTGTTCTCCTGCCTCAACAAAACATCAATACACCGGTTACAACAGGTCCAAAACGCTGCAGCCAGATTACTGACTCGGTCCAAAAAAACATGCCACATCACTCCGATCCTTTCTGCCCTGCACTGGCTCCCTGTCCATCTCAGAACCCAATTCAAAGTACTGGCCTTCACATATAGAGCTGTCCATGGCCAAGCCCCAGCCTACATCAATGACCTTATCCACCCGCACATCACAACCCGGGCCCTGAGGTCCTCTGAGCAAGGCCTCCTAAGGGTGCCCCGAACCAGGCTAAAGACTAAGGGTGACCGTGCCTTTGAGGCGGTGGCCCCAAGGCTTTGGAACAAACTCCCCCAAATAATAAAAACCTCGGCCTCAATAGAGATTTTTAAGGGGCGGTTAAAGACCCACCTCTTCCGACAGGCCTTTGGGTCGTCGGAGGAGGTGAGTTAGTGGCTATCTTCTTTTTTTCTTTTTTTATTATTGGTGTTTTGTCGTATGTTTTATCCTATGTATTACCTGCTGCCGTTTTATGCCTTTTATTCTACATTTTATAGTTGTACTGTGAATTGTGTCCTGTGTACTGTACTGTAAAGCACTTTGTACATCCGTGTTGAGAAGGGTGCTATATAAATAAAGTTTTACTTACTTACTTACTTACTTTTAGGCAAAAGGGCTGCGAGGGAGTTTCCACACGCTGCATTTCACTCCGTCTCTCATCATGAGGCGCGTACACGCCCAGAGGATGAGAGGTGTGTGTATGCTGTCCACACGAGGCGTTATAAGGGTGCTCATGGGTTTATTATGACCGTGTGTAGGAGGCGTATCTCGGACAGAGGAATGCCGCAAGCTCTGCAGGTTATTAACCGAAGTTAAAACCGGCAGGCTTCTGCAGCGAGCCCTGCTGTCTACTTAATCAACAGATTAGTGGCAGCCGTGAAAGGGCTGTGAGGAAGCCTCCACACGCTGCGTTTCACTCCGGCTGTCATCATGAGGCGTGTACACGCTCAGGGGATGAGTGGAGGTGTGCGCAGTGTTGTCCACATGAGGCGTTAAAACGGCGCTCATGGGTTATTATGACCGTGTGTAGGAGGCGTATCTCGGACAGAGGAATGCCGCGAGCTCTGCAGGTTATTAAGCCTCTGCAGGGAGCCCTGCCGTCTACTTAATCAACAGATTAGTGGCAGCCGGCTTAATTACCGGCTCTGCGTCCTCGGAGGCTCTCGCGGAGCAGACCAGGAGCGGGGGAGCCTCCCTCCCCTTTGACTCGCCGCCGGGAGACCCTGTCTCTGGGGTGGTGGGGGAGCGGAGACGTGGGACGGAGCCCCTGCAGCCGCCAAAGGGCGCTGACGCCGCGGCTGCTGCGGGCGTTGATGCTGGAGCCAGCTGTACATGCTGGCGAATGTCGTCCGCCTGTTCCGCGGCCGTCTTCATGGACTCCACCATGGCGTGGAACTGGGGTCCGAGCAGCCCGTCCGGGCTGATTGGACCGTCCAGTAGCAATTTTCTGGCCGTCTCCGTAACAGACGCCTACTTCAGCCTGAGGTGGCGCTGGATCTGTGTCACCCACGCGGAAATCCTCGCCTGGGAGACAGCGACGGACACGCACAGTGCCGTGCTGGCCGCCTTGCTGATTTCCTCTGCCTTGGTGGTGGACCGCTCTACCCACCGAGTTGGAGAGCCGCACGATGTTATTCGCCGCCGCGCTGTGGTGACGGAGAGGGGGAAAGCATGTTCGGCCGCCAAGCTGGCACCCTGCTACGACTCTGTCTCCCCCGTCCGGGGGAGAGGAGGGAGGGGAGAACCGAAGGTGAACCGTGGAGGGAGGCGGGGCAGGAGTTGCTTTTCTTCGGACTCCTGCCCGGCACTCGGCCCCAGGGACACGAGGCCCCGTCCGTGGGCTCGTAAGCATGGACGGGCCAATCGCCCTCCTCGGCCACAGTAGCAAGAGCGTCCGCTCTCCGCTTCCTGTCGCCCGAGGGGAGACGAGCGCAGTGTGTGCATGCTACCTGCTGGTTTAGAGCCGCGTACGCGTACTTTGACCCCAGGCAGGATTCGCATACTGCTTTTATCTCTGCTGGTCATAACTCATTATGAACCCAGAGCCACATGAGGGACAATCACGGACACAGTTGTCATGATGATTCTCAATTGCTGTGCTTCAGTAACTGTGCTGGTTTGCTGAAGAAAAGAGGGAGCAGATTGCCGGGCCCCCTTCCTACTTATACCGGAAGGAGGCCCGAGGGTGGGGCCCACCTAGCGGGTGGGCGTGGACTACAAGTTTTCAGTGCTGCACGGGGGCGCAGAGGGATAACCCAATAGCGATAGCCTTAGAGGGCGAAGCCATATACGAAATAGAACACCATTAAACAGTTACACAACATAACAGAAATAATATCGATAGCAGCGTCCCTAGCAACAAGTAGTTAATAATAATAAAAGACATTAAGAAAAAGGCACTTTAAACAGTCAATAAAAAGCAACACAATCTACCTGCATTGCATTACTCTAAACGTGTAATAACGTGCTTTAACCAGTAGGTGGTTTGGGTTAAAAAGCTGTCAAGTTTACAGTGTTAACAAAATAAAATATACTGCTGTTTCTGGTTTAGTTTACGACGGATATATTTAGTTATTGTTTTGATATTTGTAACACAAAAGCGATGGAAAAAACCCACAGCAACACAGAAAAGATGGTCTTAACATGACCCAGCGGTCTAGTAGTTAATAAAAAACAATAATATCAAAACAAAATATTACTACTAACTTTATTGTGAAATTCAAACTGAACGTTAAAAGAATAGTTTCCGGTCTATTCTGAGCCCGATCTCTGTAGATAAATAAAAATAAAGAACTACGACAGATGTGTAATATATTTAATGCAGCCGAACCATTTATTACAATGCATTCATGTGATGACTTTCAAAGAGTAAAGCAAGCACTGCTGAATAAAGTATGATTTTATCTTTTTGGGTCATTCCAGAATTGGAGGACATTTCATGTCCCCCATATAAAAAATCTAATAATCCATGCCCAAAATGCTAAAACATGCACTTGTTGTGTTAAACATACTTGTCTTGAGACAAAATGTATATAAAGTTGTAGAAAAAGTGGTTTCAAAATATTATTTAAATGATCAAATAGCTCTCGAACATCTCCTAAAATGGCATTTTTCTCTTGTCCCCGCTTCTTGGTGACCAACTTGCATGTCAAATATAACATTTAAAATAGGGATTCTATTTACTTTTTCTAGTATTATTCTATTGATATATGTCTCTTGTAATGGTCAAATAAATGTGTTAAATCATAAACATATTTTAGGTAACAATAATTTTGCACAGAAGGTGTGTCCCTCAACATGCGTTCAACCCTGTTACCCAAACCTTTTAAGATTGGCACAGGAAGTGAAAAAACTGTAAGTCAGATAACACAGTGAAAGTGACATCAGCAAGCCATGTGCTAGTGCCATGGGTAGACCAAAACTAAGTCCTCTCTTTTATTTTTCATATTTTTACAATCTTTTCAGTCTTAAAAGAGTGTGGCACTCTGACCCACTCAACCCTGTTACTCATATTATCAGAATAAAGAATATTAATTTCAAAGTTATCTTTCTTGCATTAAATATCCAAGTTTGTCCTTGCCTTGAAAGTAGCATTACATGCTACATCTAGCAATCATTCCTGAGGTTAAACTCAAATTAGCATTGATTTTCAACCCTGTTACTTTCAACCCTGTTACTATAATTAGAGTAACAGGGGTAATTCTTCATTGGAAAATATACATGTGATGCCTAGCTGGGCAAATCACTTTTTTTGATGGTTTATTATCTGTTTTTCCTAAATACATAAAAAAAATTATAAAATAAAAGGTTCATTTTTCAAAAATGTTGGTGTCTAAATTGTCCTTCAATTCTGGAATGACCCTTTTACTAAACGTTTTTTTTCATATTGAATGCAGTTGGAGGTCAACCAATCACAGAGCTTGAGAACTAATCACGGGGTTTGTCAAACAGAGCACATGGTGTAGTCCTAAACGATAGCTGGGGATTCTGGGTAGTGTAGTGTCTTCTGCCATCCTTTACTCAGAAAAAATATTTGTTTCTCCGAATCGAAGGGGAAAAATACAAAAGCATTGCACACAATTTAAACCAATCAATGTTGTGTAATTAACAAGGATAATCTGGTGTTTTTTAGTCGATGAGTAGTGCAAAAATGTAAAATCAATCGACAGTAAGGAGAATATACTTCCGGGTGTACAATTCTCCGTTATCCAATGAGAATGGACGCTCACATTGCCTTTAAGGGCAGCCGACACAAACGAATGCCGTGCTTCTATGAGCGTCAAATCCCGACGCAGATGGGAATACATTGCAATTAGTTGAAAGCTATTTGCGTCCCTTTATGAAGCTGAAGGAGCCTAGGAGCGTCACAACTGCACACCAAACGTCGCTCCTGGACGATTATGGAGTGAGAGTGTGTTGGCCTGGAGCAACACTTTGTAGAGTTTTGAAAAGGATAAACAAATGCAACGTCACATTACCTTTAGTTGTCACTTTCTTTAGCTGGCAGGCAGATTTTCCCTTTTTGAAAGAGCCTGGCTTGCTGTTTTACGTAGTTTCCAGTGTTTATGCTAAGTTTATTTTGATTGTAGAGTTATACCAAGTGTTGTTGTTCTTCCCGTGCTTCTCAATTTCGGTAAAACATTTAGTTTTGATGTTAGTCTTGGCCTCTTCTAGATTTTCATGAATGGACAAATGAAGATCAAGTGACACACAAAGTGTATTTGCTTTCTAGACTTTTAAGACTGAACAATCCAGTAGTGAGCAAGTGCTTTATGCAGACAACGCGGAACCCGCTCATGTTAGAGCAGTTTCCTATAACACTCATAACCTTTTACATAAAAGCTGTTACAGATGTGCATGTTACGTGTAATAAAGTTCAAATACAGTTTCTCTCTCCTCTGTTTGCAGCATGATCGGTGGAGACTGAGCACCGTGAACAGAGACTTCTCAGTGTGTCCCTCTTACCCTCAAGCTGTTATCGTCCCCAAGAGCACAGACGATGACATGCTGGAGAACGTGGCCAAATTCAGACAGGGAGGACGCTTCCCTGTGCTCTGCTACTACCACAAGAAGAACGGCATGGTGAGGGGCTTTCACGTGTTTCCACTGCTAGTATACAATTTATATATGAAACAAAAAAAACGTTATCCAACCTTTTAGGTAATCATGCGAAGCAGTCAGCCTCTGACGGGAGCCAATAGGAAGCGCTGCAGGGAAGATGAGCAGCTCCTCCAGGCTGTGATTGACGGCTCAGATAAAGGTTACATTATCGACACACGCTCCAGCCAGCAGGCGTTGCAGGCCCGGATGACAGGTGGAGGATTGGAGTCCAAATCGTGTTATAGCAGCTGGAAGAGACTGCAGAGACAGATGGAGAGGTGTGTGAGTGTGAATTGGTTTTTTAAGATGAGATAAGAAGTACTTTATTGATCCAATTTGTGAAATGTTTGCGTTGCAGCAGCATACAAAGACATGGCATTGTACAATACAAATGTAAAGACTAGTAATAAACATTCCAAAATGTAAACATCTCAATAGAAATAAAATAGCATTACAAAAAAGTAGAAAATATACATGTTGAATTACAAATGTACAGTAACAAAAATATAAAGCAGGATATTATATATACATAAGTATGTGAGGAATAGAATATTAAATATTAGAATATAAATGTAAGATGTACAGTGTGATTTTAAGTCTAGTTGTCCAAGAGAAGCTATGGAGCAGAGAGTTCTCTGCCAGCCAGAGGTGATTTGTTATATAGAGTTATTGCAGTGGGCAGGAATGTTTTCCTGTATTGGTCCTTGTGACAGTGGACCGGTAGAGGAAAACATTACTGCCCACTGCAATAACTCTATATAACATATATACACTTATATGTCCCTACAAACGTACCTCCTTCACCTCGTTGTCTTCATATGCAGGGGTAAAGTGCTGCAGGAGAGTCTGATTAAACTGGTGGAGGCCTGCAGAGACGAGTCCAATAATATGGACCGTTGGCTCAGTAAGCTTGAAAATTCAAAGTGGCTGTCTCACGTCCAAACTGCTCTGTCAACAGCTGGCCTGCTGGCGGAGTGTGTGGAGAGGTAAGAACTACACCCGGGAGTATGTCTGTAGTATGAATACAGAAGGTGTTCCCTTGTCTTAAATCATATTAGTGTTTATAGGGACAGTCAGATCAAATCTCTTTGATAACCCTAGATCAGCCAAATCCGTTTTGGGACAATTAGTTTCTGACGGGTTGCAGAAGATGGGATTTTCAGAAGATAGAGAAAAGTAAAAAAATGTGTCATTTTAAATTCAGATTGGTGTAGAAATGCAGATGAATTAAGACATTAAATGATGAAGCAATCTGACTCTAATCCAAGCCCTTTTTGAGATAATGGCAAACACTTGATTGTTACAGCACCACCTTGAGGTCGATTAGGTTGATTATGTACCTGAGTAGTGGGTGGAATGCTGCAATGCTTTGCTGCTTCGACCCCTTTAATATGATACTAAAAGACGGTCAAATAACACAGGCAAAGGCTGCACGTGCATGTAAGAATGATAACAAATAATGCAAGCGACAACAAAGACACCTTTAGGACATTATAATAATAATAATCCTCATCATACGGGGGTTACTGTAACTGCTAATAAATAAATGCATGTATGTGTGTTTTTTCTTCTACTCACTTATATCCTATGTAGAGGTAAATGACTGTTTGTGGATTGGTTTTGTCCAGGGACGGTCATTCAGTTCTGGTGCACGGCTCTGAGGGGACAGACTCCACTTTGCTCATCAGCACTCTGGCTCAGCTCATCATGGACCCGAGCTGCCGCACACTGGAGGGCTTCCTGACTCTGCTGGAGAGGGAGTGGGTACAGGTGAGAGTGTGTGTTTGAGGAAAATACTTGGAAAACACTGATTCTCATAAGCAAAACAAAACAAAACAAAGGCATATGGAAATAGTATCAACAGAACAGGCGCACTTCATATTAAATAAGTTAGTATTTTCAATAGTTTTTGTACCGTTGGAGTTTTTGAGTCTGAAATAGATTTTCTTGTCACACCCAAAATAAGAGTATATTGGATTTTGGTTTGTAGTTTGTCTGCAGAGCTGTTCACAATCTTACATGTGGTTATGACCAAGTCTCTTGTTAAAAAGGAAATTGCTCCACATTCTACCCTTAACAGGAAATGACTTAACAAAACAGAAAAATCACATTTAGTGTGCTTCTGTTGGCAGAAACAAAACTTGCTTCTCTTCACCTTTTGACCGTGGTGACTTTTCTCTAACAATTCCACCTCCAGTCAAACATTTATCAACATTTAAGGGAAACCATTTTTTCGGAATGTTTCAACATCATACTTAACTACTGTTAAACTAAACAGTGGTTGTAAGCCTTCACAGTGTGTCTCTAGATTTGTCCAAGACTAACAGAGAGTTAGCTTTAGATAATGACTAATTTGCATATTTAAACTTGTTTTTTTTATTTCAATTAGTTAACATATTTATTTACCCCATTTAATTACCATTCCAAAATATATTTCACATACTCAGAAATCTCCACTTTAGTAGCATGTACATACAACACACTTCCCAGTTTAATTGCCATCTATATTGTGAAGCTTTCCACGGAGGGCTTTGTTGATTTATCGTGCATAGCCTAATTTTACATTTTATTCCTATAAACCTGACCACAATAGATTGAGTGATACCAGAATAATTAACCTGGCTTTATCCAATATGCAGATTTGTGGTCCAGACATGTTACAAATTAGCACATAGAAAAGAAGATAATGCATAATTTGTTACATTTAAAATGTGAAGTACAAAACTGACTAACTTAAGTTATGAACTGGTTTAATGCTGATATCTATAAGTTAATGTTTTTACCCTATTCACTTTCACCACTCTATGTCTATACTGTACTATATGTATGAATATGGATATTGCTGTTCTTCTCTGAAGGCAGGTCACCCATTCCAGCAGCGTTGTGCCCACTCGGCCCACTCCCACGCCCGCTTGCAGCAGGAGTCCCCGGTGTTCCTGCTGCTGCTGGACTGCGTGTGGCAGCTGTGGCGGCAGTTCCCCCTGGCGCTGGGCTTCTCTGAGGCGCTGCTCCTCCGGCTGGCCACCGAGGCCTACGCATCGAACTACGGCACCTTCCTGGGTAACAACCAGCAGGAGAGGTCAGTGCAACAGGGGATTAGGGAATTGATGGAAGCATACAACTTTTTTACTTTCATTTACATCCATTGAAATGTGCTCTTCCCTCTCAGGTGTACTCTGGGAGTGAAGGAGAACACTCACTGTTTGTTCCAGGCTCTGCTGAGGCCCAGGGAGAGAGACTGCTACTCTAACCCGCTGTATGAGCACAACGAGCTGGCAATCTGGCCCTCAGTCCACCCTCAGTCCCTGCAGCTTTGGAGAGGTGAGCCTTGGTGTATTCCAGGGATGGTTACATTTTAAAGCCGATAGCTATAAGAGGTATTTTAAGAACACGTTCATAACCTCATAATGCAAATGTTGGGTATGAAAGGATCATCTGTAGTGAGTAAAGATGCATGATTTAATATTCCATAGCTCTGATCTAACCACAATTAAGTGACGTCACTATTGCTAACACAACAAAAACAAAGAACAGTTCTGACTTTTTAAATGTATTTCAATTTTTTTCTAAAATGTTGTATTGCCAAGTGCATGCCGCCACCAAACAATACTGTTTCTGTAGAGGCTGCTCTCTTTAAGTCGATTACAGTAAAGTAATAGAGCTTTGCATTATAGAAATGCAGGCCAATAAATGTATTTCGCAGAATGAATTGAATTTTCATCCACCAATTAAACTGCGGAATAATGTCCGTTCCTAAAATAATTCAAACATTATCTTAATTGTTTTACCTGTGGTTTGTTTCAGCAGCGATACTCATTCAATATGATATCCCCTAGTGCTTTTATAATTTAGAGTCGTAACCCTACAACTTTGCTACTTTTCAACTCTAGGATTTTATCAACGCTATGTCTATGTCTTTTCCTAAGGCTTTTTTCTGAGGTGGACCCCACAGACTCATCACTTAGAAGAGGCTCAGGAGGAAATCAGGAACATGGTCATTGAGTGGGGGAAGCTGGCTCTCAGCAGTTGTCCTGCCAGCACATGAAGAAGTGAAGATGTTCAGAACATGTAGAACATGTTACCAATGTGCAATGCCTTTCGACTTGTTATTTTTGACAACTTACCATGTTAAAATGTCCAGTATTATAATTGTTTTCATAAAAAATGTATAAGAAAATGTTACGTGTATGTTTGTTGAGGCCCACTATATATTAACAATGTACTTTGGTGTTTTAAATTCTGCTCAAATGTTTTATGCTTTGCATTTTATTTTATGATTTTCTAACATTTATTTACAATTAGCTATTTTGAATAGAATAAGACTGCATAACAAACACACCTCCCAGTCCTGTTAAGCTCAGCTGAACACTGTTCACAATAGAAATCCCTGTGCACTGCAAGTCAGCATGTTTGCACACACGCAGCTTTGGAAGCTGGAGACTGTAGTCCAGTTTAGTAAAGAGCCACGAGCCCTGTTGTCTTTCTACACCTACTTATTTATCCAGGTTAGGTGAACTGGAACGGTGACCTATCGGATTATAATATTTTAATTCTGACACTTAAAAATCTGGAAAACTGTAGTGTCAGCTTCATAAAACAGTTATAGTTTAACGCAGTTGCATCAGCTGGTTTCGCAACAAGAATCATCTGCCTCGGATTTCTGTTTTGTCAGGTAAAACACTCTTCTGTGTACTATTCAGTTGAATTTGTGTTTAAATGTTATTTTAACACAACTTGTATTTGCCTTAATAATCATACCTATATTATAGATATTCTGTATCATCACAATTTCACTTTTTCTAAGGACTGCTGCCGGACATGCACCCGGGGGTCTTTGTGCCCACTGCGGCTGCGCTGGGCCCGTTTTGCCGAGATTGTCTCAGCAGGGCACGGAGTTTGCCCGGTCTCAGCCTCAGCGGTTTGCACCGGCAGGTGAGCAGGTGGAACAGCCGGGACTCCAGCAGCCCCCTACCTTCACAGAATAACCCCCGTATCCTTATCACAGGTAATATCACTTTATTTTCTGCAACATTATAGCTGATGACAGTCTTTGTCACATCTACACCAACACTGAAGCTGCCATTGTTTTCTACCACTTTCACTGTGCAGCCCCTGTTGAGTGGAGATGGGTCTGTCTGCAGACCGCAGCAAGGAGGCGTTTCCTATAGGGGCGTTTCCTATAGGGGCGTTTCCTAACTTTTTTTATCCAGCTGCTTTTATAAATCCTCGCAGAAGAAGTCATTGTTCTAGTGATGGGAATTCCGGCTCTTCTTGCTGAGCCGGATCATTTGGCTCACCAAGAAGAGCCGGCTCTTTCGGCTCCCAAAGGGCTCTTCAGTTTACCACATATTATACCTTTTAATTAAATCAAATGTAGCGCTGTTTTGACTAATGATTTATATGTGTACACATATATCACTTAAATTATTCAAGACATCCTTTGTACTAAAGTATTCAAAAGTAAAAATTACATGTTTAATATAAATTATTTGCTGTGGCCAATTGTTTTCATTGCATTTACAGACCCGTGTAACTCTCTGATACCACCCAATTAATGCATTGACTTGCTTGTAGAACCACGCTACACAAAACAGATGGCAACACCTATAAAAACTATTTAAAAAAAGGGGCTACTGTATCAACCTATATAAAGTATATAAATATAGTTTTTCTCCCTGCAGGAGAGGGGAGCGTGCTTTGAGATCAACTCGATGTTCGATGTTTTCAAATCTGTAATCAAAAAGCTCCTCAAAAACACTATAGAAGCAGTTCCTGCCGTTGTTACGTTAGTTCAAACAGTAACAACGGACTACTTTTCTTAGCGGATGCATGTCAATTTAAATCAATACAAAAAACTATTTTTTAAATCAATAAAATCTTTTTCTAAATCCATAAAAGCATTTCAATTATTATTGGGAGTCATGTCGTTACTTTGTTGAGAATGTGGCCATGTGTAATAAGCGGGATAATGTCCACATTGCACATTGCATAATGTGCCTTCATGCCGATCTAGATCCCTCCGCAAAAACAAAACAAAAAACGTCTCGTTCGCGGGCGAGAGCCGGCTCCCGTCGTTCACTATAGGAAACGCCCCTATAGGAAACGCCCCTATAGGAAACGCCTCCTTGCTGCGGTCTGCAGACATACTCTATTGGTTGAGTGGCCAACAGCACCTTTAAATGGTGATAAGAGAGTAACTCTATCCAACATATCCAATGTTTAGACTAAAAGAGGAAAGGCTCATACTGTGGCATCAATGACACGAGGCAGTACTGGACACATGCTGTCGTTTTTATTTGTTGGAGTTGTTTTTTTACGGTGCACTGGCAGCAGGACCTCATTTTGATTCTTCACAATAGGATGTGTACAGACAGCACTGGTGACATAAAAGAGCCAATGAGTGAGGTGAATAATAGTAGGCTGTCACTTTTTGTCCCAGGATAAAGCTTTGATACAAACAACAAAAAAGCTGAAATGTGGTGCTCACAAAAAACATTAGTTGCATTTTCATACCAAACATGTAACCACCAAATATGTATGCGTTTCCTCGGAATATAAAATATAAAAAACGTGGTTTCTGTGCGCAGGTGGTCTTGGGCAGTTAGGTAAGGGACTGGCACAGATACTGAGGTAAGATACGTGGACTTCACATATATGAAAGCTTTTCAAAATGTTTGAAATTTGAATGTTATCATATCTTTATTATGTCTAGGAAACATTACGGAAAGGACAATGTGATCCTGTCTGACATTAAGAAGCCTCAACCTCATGTTTTGGAGAGTGGTATGCAAAACCAAATTCTAAATATGTTCACCTTCTTTGTTGTGTCTTCCTCACATAATGCACATCTTATTTCCATGTGGCTGAATCATTAGTCATTCTCTTTAATTGATCTATTTGCCTGCTCTTTTCCTATTAGGTCCGTTTGTATACGCTGATGTCTTGGACTACAAACATCTCAGAGAACTGGTTGTGAATAATCGTATCACTTGGATGGTCCACTACAGCGCTCTGCTTAGTGCTGTAGGGGAGGCCAATATGGCTTTGGCACGCAAGATCAACATTACAGGGGAGCTGAAAGCATACACCATTTAAAGGTACAATTTGTTATGGATTCTTTATAATTAAACCCTGCTTTCTGCTGTCCATGTAGGCCTTCATAACGTGCTGGACCTGGCCCTAGAGAACTGCCTGCGCATATTTGTCCCCAGCACAATCGGAGCGTTTGGCCCCTCTTCTCCACGTGACCCTGCCCCTGACCTCTGTGTCCAAAGACCTCGAACCATCTATGGCGTGTCCAAAGTGCACGGAGAACTGATGGGGGAGGTGTGGCATTCATGTATAAGTATAAGTGCCATTTATCGCTGACATCTAGCTTGATAAAAAGCACTACAGGTAACAGGAAAGATTTGTTAAACTTAAATAATATTTGTGTTTTTCTTTAGTATCTCCATCATAAATATGGTTTGGACTTCCGCTGCCTACGTTACCCAGGTGTGATATCAGTCAACGGCCCCCCCGGGGGAGGAACTACAGGTATTGCATCACTTTCTATCTGCCACAGATATTCAGTATATTCAGTTTGATGTTGTGGAGTAAGCTCTGGGCTCTTTTATTCACAGACTATGCCGTTCAAATCTTCCATGATGCTCTCAGCACAGGGCACCATGAGTGCTACTTGCGTCCCGACACCCGCCTTCCCATGATGCATATCTCTGACTGCCACCGTGCCACAATAGAGTTCATGCAGGCACCAGAATGCCAGCTGTCTCTGCGTACCTACAACATCGCCGCCATGAGCTTCACTCCAGAGGAATTGGCCCAGGAGATCCGCAAGCATCTCCCTCACCTCAAAGTCACCTACAAACCTGACTCTGTCCGCCAGAACATCGGTAGGACGTGGTACACATACCTACACATAAAAGCTCTGTCAAAATATAAATTGTTTTAAAAATCCAGCTGTGGCGGCTGATTATAGAAATGCAGATGACACAATTCTTTACTTTAATACTAATAACTGCAAAGGGACTGATCTTGATGGCAAAATACATTAAAGGAAAAACCTACATTTTAAAAGTGTTTAGGTCCCATGGTCCAAAGCAGCGGTGAGAAGGATATAGAGGCTTCTATTGGCATAAATGGAATGTAATATTTTAACTGTTTTATAATCACCAGAAGTTAGGAATAGTTGTGTTTTTGTTAGGTTAGAATGAGCCGTTAAGATGAAGTATGAAGGGAGAGGATCCTCGTCAAAGGATTGTGCCATGTTGCACCGCATTGTATCTAGTAACCTGCGACCAGAATCCAATGCAGGTCTATTTACACAGAAAGGGACCAGGGAGTGTGGAACTGACCAATTCTGCAGATGTGTACCGTATGTGTGCTAGGGGTGGCACTCAACAAGCGGTATATGATGTGCCAGATCACTGAGCAGGAAATTAGTTTTTAGCTTAAATCAAACAAACTGCTCTTTTAAGTTTTATCTTCAAAGGATATGTGTCTCATACTGCTACCTTTGTAATATGCTAATAGTAATTGGGTAATTTTGCTTGTCCCTCTGCAGCAGACAGCTGGCCGGTCAGGTTTGACGACACCAATGCCAGGAGAGATTGGGGCTGGGCGCCAACTTATGCGCTTGAGGAGCTGGTGTCAGACATGCTGAGATCCATTCGACAGAAGAGGACAAACGAGGGTTTGCCAGTCAGCTAGCGATACATGCTACACAAAGGCTAACCAATGACATATGTTTGACTTTGCTTCAGCCTGCATATATGACACTTCCTTTCACAAGTTGTCCACCAGTATCCCAGTGTTTACTCTGGTCAGTACATCAATGAACATGGGAATTAGTAAATGAAAGTGGGAATTCTCAGTCAGATGCTCTCAATGTACAGTGGACAGTGAGACGTCACACACATACACTCAAACACACACACAGTCTTTTTCAGGGAATAATATACTGTCCAAACTTCCTTTCATCCATATTGTTTTTAATTGTTATAATGGTATCAGCATCACTTTACATCTGTTACTTCAGACGGAACGGAAAAATACTTTAGAGATGTCCAAATGTCATGCTAATCACATCAATGGAAATGTTACCATTTATATTAAACTGTCCTACTATTTGGAGTTGCACATTTAGAGTAACACATCTGTTGTACATTTTGATTCCAGGATCATCTGGAACGGCTTACTCAGTTACCTCTGGACTGTAATGACACAATTCTGGCTGTCTTAAAATGCAATCTTTTATAATAAATATCACACACTATGCAATCCCACTACCCTTGCTGTGGCATCTAACAAGAAGCCTTTATTTTTGCCTTTTTTGCAAACAGTGTGATTTTAGTTATGAATGAGCAGCAATAACAAAAGAAGCCTTAACTGTGGATTACTTTGGAAAGCAATGTACTTTGACTTAAGATCTTGAATAATAAACATGATATTTACCCAAACAGCTGTGATTTTTGCGAATGGTTGAACTTCATGCATCTACATGTATATAGTAATTATAACTGAGTGGGCGATGATGAAGTTTAGGATGATAATGATAACAGGCAGTAGTACTGATTATGCTGCTAAATAGGTACATTTTGAAGGTACGTGTTCTTATACTCTGATACATTTCGCAGATTTATTTATTTTTATTTTTTTACCCTTACATTTAGATCATCATAAATAGTTACTTTGAAAAACAGGGTTGACCTTCAAAATACATGATAAACAAATTAAATATGATAATAATATAATTTTAGCCTCCTCTGTAAGACCAGCTACATACAAAAAGGTTGCTCAAAATACATAAAGAATTATAAAGGTATAAATATATAATACAATGAAAAACTGTTGTGTCCCGTCAATTATGTTAAGTTTTGTCATGTTAGTTTAGTTTATGTTCCACTTCCTGTTTTATGTTGTACTCACCTTGTCTCATTCCAGGTCCCTTTACTTCCTGCTCTGGTTCCTTTTCCCGCCATCATCAGTGTCTGCCCCGCCCCTGATTGTTTCCACCTGTGCCCACTTACCTCATGTATATATTGTCCTGTCTCCCCTTGTTAGTTGTCGGTTCGTCTTGTTCATTGCTCCAAGAAGTAAGATCTAAGCCATTGTTTAATGAAAGCCAGTGTTTTGCTTTTTACCCTCCACGAGAGCGCTTTACGTTTTGTCAGTTTGTTCATTCCTCTAAAAGAGTGATTTTGTTTATTTGCAAGTAAAGACTATTTTTTCTTCAAAACCTTTTTGTCTCTGGGTCGTGCATTTGAGTCCTCCAAGCTATTGAGTCAAGGTTCCTAACAGAACGAACCGACCAATATGGACTCAGCCGACCCCAAGACGCTCCAGACTGCCCTGTCTGCACAGGGAAACATCATCTATCAGCACCAGGGGCAGCTAAAAACCATTAGCCATGGAGTGAAGGACCTTTCAGATCGCCAGGAGGATTTCCAAACCTCTGTCACGTCGCAGGTGAACCAGCTGGCAGAACAGCTCCACAGAGTCCTCACTCATCTAGAGGCAACTGCTACAGCTCCGATTTCTGCTACGCCACCTGATGCTAATCCTGCTGCTAATCAGGCCGAGGTCAGTTTCTCTCCTGTCGCACTGCGGTTGGCATCGCCAGAGAAATATTCAGGTGAATCTGGCAACTGCAGAACCTTCCTAGTCCAGTGTGACCTGCACTACAAGCTTAACCCAGCCGCGTTTGTGTCAGATGAGGCTAAAGTAGCCTTTATGGTCTCCCATTTAACTGGCAGAGCTGCCGCATGGGCCACTGCGGAGTGGTCAAGAGACTCCAGTATATGTGGATCTTTCACAGAATTCAAAGACACTATGAGCAGGATTTTTGATCTTACTTCACCTGCCGCTGAGGCCACCCGTGTACTCATGCAGCTCAAACAGCACCCACGGCCAGTGTTAGATTATGCCATAGAGTTCCGTACCATAGCCATAGACAGTGGCTGGAACACCCCAGCATTAATAGACGCCTTCCGGAATGGACTATCTGAAACCATCAAAGACCACCTGGCTCCACTAGAACTACCACAAGACCTGGAATCGCTGATTTCCATGTCTATCCGAGTTGATAACCGCCTCAGAGAAAGAGAGAGAGAACGGTGCTGAACTGCAACAAGACATCCAAGCCACCAGGGGCGCTCTCTGGATAAGCAGCCTTCATGGGATCCCTTGTTTCACTCTTCATCAGGCCCAGCAGGAACAGCGCCATCACAGGCACCGGAGGAGCCAATGCAGCTCGGGAGAACAAGGATTTCTCCAGAGGAAAGACGGTGCCGCCTGCAGGAGGGATGTTGCTTTTACTGTGGCCAATCGGGTCACCAGCAGGCAACATGCCCGGGAAAAGGGCTTGCTCACCAACCATGAGGAGGGCGTTGGTGAGCAAGATTTCCTCTAACTATCCTCCTCGCACACTCACCCAGGTTAAAGTCACAGCTAACAGTCAGACACATACTCTGGGGGCGCTAATTGACTCTGGGGCTGATGAAAGCCTCATAGACTGGGATTTAGCTAAACGCCTTAATATTAAGACTGTCCCTCTCAAGCATCCTGTCAATGCCAGCGCCCTAGATGGCAGACTAATGTGTAAAGTAACTGATTGTACGGAACCCATTCAAGTAACAATTGATAATAATCATGTAGAGATAATGCAGTTTCATCTATTCAATTCAGCACAACATCCACTGATTTTGGGGTTTCCTTGGCTAAAGACACATAACCCACAGATTGATTGGGGTTCAGGACAAATTAAGGGATGGGGAGGGAATTGTGAACAGACCTGTAGAATCCCACAAACCGTTGCAGTTTCGGTTAAAAGCTCAGATTTTCCTGACCTTTCCAAGGTCCCCTCATGCTACCATGACCTTAAGGAGGTTTTTAATAAAACCAAAGCTCTGTCACTGCCCCCTCATCGTCCTTTTGACTGTGCCATCGACCTGCTGCCTGGCGCACCCATCCCTAGGGGGCGCTTATACTCCATCTCGGGACCGGAGCGTGCGGCCATGGACGATTACATCTCCTCCTCGTTGAAAACGGGGATAATCCGTCCCTCTTCGTCACCTGCTGGTGCAGGATTCTTCTTTGTGAGTAAGAAGGATGGGTCGCTCAGGCCATGCATTGACTACAGCCCATTGAACAAAATAACTGTTAAGAACCGCCACCCACTCCCGCTGATGTCTTCAGCATTTGAACTGCTTCAAACAGCTAAAGTTTTTACCAAACTCGATCTTAGGAATGCTTACCACCTCGTCAGGATTAGAGAGGGAGACGAGTGGAAAACGGGGTTCAACACCCCAAGCGGACATTATGAATATCGGGTCATGCCTTTTGGACTATGTAATGCTCCTGCTGTATTTCAGGCCATGGTAAATGACATTTTGAGAGAGTATTTGAATGTTTCTGTTTTCGTGTATCTGGATGATATTTTGATTTTCTCCCCAGATAGTCAGTCTCATGTCATGCATGTCCGCCAAGTTCTCCAGAAGCTTCTTGAGAATCAGTTGTATGTGAAAGCTGAAAAGTGCGACTTCCATGCAACCACTGTCTCCTTTCTGGGCTATATTGTCACCGCTAATCAGGTGCAGATGGATCCATCCAAGGTCAGTGCGGTGGCCAACTGGCCCACTCTTGATAGCAGCAAAAAGGTTCAGCAATTCCTGGGGTTTGCCAACTTTTATCGGAAGTTTATACGCAACTTCAGTTCTGTAGCCGCACCTTTGCATGCTCTCACCTCCTCTAAAGTCTCCTTTCAGTGGACCTCCCAGGCCGAGTCCGCCTTCCAATGCCTCAAGAAGAGATTCACCACGGCACCTGTACTCACTGTTCCGGATCCGCAGAGACAGTTTGTGGTGGAGGTTGACGCATCCAACGAGGGCATCGGGGCTGTGTTGTCCCAGAGATCCTCCGAGGATAACAGGATGCACCCCTGTGCCTATCTATCGCGTAAGTTGACCTCAGCTGAAAAAAATTATGATGTGGGGAACAAGGAGTTACTAGCTGTCAAAGCAGCTTTGGAGGAGTGGAGACACTGGCTAGAAGGGGCGGAGCAACCATTTCTTGTTTGGACTGACCACAAGAATTTAGAATATGTTAGGAAAGCCAAGCGACTAAATTCACGTCAGGCCCGGTGGACGCTGTTCTTCAGCAGATTTAACTTCATATTGTCTTTTCGGCCCGGTACACAAAACCGTAAGCCAGACACACTGTCTCGTCTCTTTGAGCCTGAACATAATGCCAAGGAACCAGTATCAATCCTTCCACTGAACTGTGTGGTTGGGTCGCTAACATGGCAGATGGAAACAGATGTGAAGCAGGCGAATGTTGTGAGCCCGGCACCCAGCGAGTGTCCAGGCAACCGCTTGTTTGTCCCTGTGTCTTTACGCTCTCAGGTAATCCACTGGGCTCACACGTCCAAGTTCACATGCCATCCCTGCGTCCGACGAACAATGTTTGCCATAAAGCAGCGGTTCTGGTGGCCGGCCATGAAAAAAGAGGTCTCCGAGTACGTGGCGGCCTGTCCAGTGTGTGCCCGGAATAAGACCTCATCCCGGGCCCAGATGGGTCTTCTCCAGCCCCTCCCAGTGCCTCAGCGACCATGGTCGCACATCTCCATGGACTTTGTGACTGGACTACCGCCCTCCAAAGGTAACACTACCGTCCTGACGGTGGTAGACCGTTTCTCAAAGATGGCACATTTCATTCCTCTGCTCAAACTTCCCTCTGCCAAGAAGACGGCAGAGGTCATGTTAACTCACGTGTTCAGAATCCATGGTTTCCCCAGTGACATAGTTTCCGACAGAGGACCACAGTTCATTTCCAACTTTTGGAAGGAGTTTTGCCAGCGCCACCGTCAGCTTATCTTCCGGTTACCACCCGCAGTCCAACAGTCAGACAGAGCGCCTGAACCAAGACCTCGAAACATGCCTCAGGTGCCTCGTGTCCCAGAAGCAGACCACTTGGAGCGATCACCTTACCTGGATAGAGTATGCCCACAACACTCTCCCCTCGGCTGCCACGGGTCTTTCCCCTTTCCAGTGTGCTAATGGGTACCAGCCTCCTCTCTTCCCTGCTAATGAGGAAGAAGTCAAGGTTCCATCCGCGCATGCCATGGTCCGACGCTGTCGGCGGGTTTGGGCCGGTGCTCGGCAGGCGCTACTCCGGACCTCGACCCAGATGAAGTCAGCGGCGGATCGCCACCGGCGTGCGGCTCCCCTCTACAGGGCGGGCCAGAAAGTCTGGCTCTCCACCAAGGATCTACCCCTACACGTTCACTCCAAGAAGTTGGCACCGAGGTTTGTGGGTCCTTTCCCAATTTCAAGAGTCATTAACCCTGTCTCTGTGCGCCTCAAACTCCCCAGATCTTTGAGGGTCCATCCCACGTTTCACGTGAGCAAACTCAAGCCAGTTCGAGAGAGCACTCTGGTTCCCGCCTCCAAGCCCCCTCCACCACCCCGGATCATTGAAGGTGGTCCGGTGTACACAGTCAAGAGACTTCTGGCGGTCCTCAAACGGGGCCGAGGACGACAATTCTTGGTTGATTGGGAGGGTTACGGCACTGAGGAACGTTTGTGGGTCTCCTCAACGTTCATTGTGGACAAGACACTCATCAGTGACTTCTATGATCGTCACCCTGAGCAGCCTGGGCCGTCAGGAGTCGGCCCTAGAAGGGGGGGTACTGTTGTGTCCCGTCAATTATGTTAAGTTTTGTCATGTTAGTTTAGTTTATGTTCCACTTCCTGTTTTATGTTGTACTCACCTTGTCTCATTCCAGGTCCCTTTACTTCCTGCTCTGGTTCCTTTTCCCGCCATCATCAGTGTCTGCCCCGCCCCTGATTGTTTCCACCTGTGCCCACTTACCTCATGTATATATTGTCCTGTCTCCCCTTGTTAGTTGTCGGTTCGTCTTGTTCATTGCTCCAAGAAGTAAGATCTAAGCCATTGTTTAATGAAAGCCAGTGTTTTGCTTTTTACCCTCCACGAGAGCGCTTTACGTTTTGTCAGTTTGTTCATTCCTCTAAAAGAGTGATTTTGTTTATTTGCAAGTAAAGACTATTTTTTCTTCAAAACCTTTTTGTCTCTGGGTCGTGCATTTGAGTCCTCCAAGCTATTGAGTCAAGGTTCCTAACAAAAACCATTCAAAAGGTGACATTCTGCATATTTCATGTTAATACATTTACTGGATACTGGTGATAGGGTTTATATGGGCTCAGAACAGTCTCATAATACACATGCACACAGAAGGATTCACACTTGTACTTCCGGATCCACACTTGTGTTTGTTAATGCACACACAAATGTGTTCCGTTTCATATACATGTAAATAAAATCCAAATACAGAAAAAAGTTGTACATATGTATTTTTGATCCTCACATAATTTTGTTTTCCATTTAAATCCCCTGAACCTGCTGTGAATTCGTGTGGGTTTTTTGAGACTCCCCTGACGGTCAGCCGATTGTACTTGTAATTTCTTTCTATCTATAGCCAATCAGATGTCTCCTCAATTCTAAGCCAATCACATGAGCGCGCCCCCACGAGGGTAGATTTATTGCGTTCATGACGTAGCGCTTCATGTAGCATTTTGCGCTGTCTGGAGCTGGTCCATGGAGCCTGCCTGCAGGCACTAATCTCAGGAAACCTCCACTCAGGGGCGGACTGGCCATTGGGAATACCGGGAGTTTTTTTTGTTGTGCCTAAATCCTACCAGCCCACATTTGTAAGTGTTCCGGCCACTCCCTGGAGTGTGTGCACCAGATTGATGCATTTAACTTCAACATTTAAACAAATCTTCCCGGGGGAGCATGCCCCCGGACCCCCCTAGAGGAGGTTAGGTCCACCACCTGCCCACACCCCCTGTTAAATTGTCTCACCCACATTGAGGATGCTGCCTACGCCCATGTTTTATTCCATGTGTCAAGTCAGGCAAATTGGGTCCAAATGTTATTGCATCAATGATCTGTTAACATTAAAATCACTAAATATATGCTGTAACTATTTTTGCTCTAGGCAACTCAAGGGCTCAGGTAATGTTATTACTATATGAATAATGGTCCAAAATAACATAACATTTTTGTTAAGTAACATTCTTTCGTCGCCGGCAGGCCGATACATGCCGCATATTAAGTGGGCCTGTCTGTCAATTAATCCGCGGGCCACTTTCCCCCCCCCCCCCAGTCCGCCCTCCACTCTCAGTACATTGCCACTTTCCGAACAGGAAATGCACGCAAATACAAGCCTTTATATTATTAAGGTACAGCGCCACTTTCCGAACTATTGATGAATGCTTGTGTACACAAAAACGGCAGGCAAAACCGTTTTAAATGTGTGTTTCCTGTATGGTGAATACAGCTGCTTTATTTATGTCTGTATGAAGTTGTTGTGAGTGTGGAGGGAGCAGCTACAGGTTAGCTTAGCCTAATCGATCAGTGCACTACGAAGCCAGTGCTAGGCTGCTTCTCAGGTCGACTATTTTCATTTCCTCGCTCCTCGGTCCTCGGTCTCACCGGAAGTTGATTTGCCTGCGCCATCTTGAGTACCGTCCCATGGCTCTTATTTCTGCCGAGGATCGAGGAGCGAGGAGCGATCATGGAGGAGCAATAACCGAGGAACCACCAGACCATCCTCCGATGAAATCTTCAGATACTAATGTGTATGTCAGTAAATGTGCACTAACAGAGGCGGGGGTGTTTGTGGAAATAACGGGTACAGAGCTGGCTGCTGCCAGACGAACAGCTGTGCAGCGTCATCACAAACGGACATCGCTTCACGTGACGCTCCAGAGGAAAGGACGTCCCATTGCTCTTAAAACTCATTTCCCTGCTTCTCGTGGTTTCCTTGCGTCCCTCCATGCTTCCCTGGTGGGAGGGACTAAACGCAGGGAAACGACACAAGTGAGGGAAGCAAGGATTTCATTTAATCGACCTGAGAAGCAGCCCTAGACAGTGAACTGTCAACGGGGGCAGTGGCGGTTCTAGACCAATTTGACTGGGGGGGCCAGGCTGGGGCCAGTTATTTTCTGAGGGGGGCACAATAAATGCAGGACGAAAAAGACAAAGACAGTATGAATTAATTGTGCATACACCTAAGAAAACAATGCAATACAGTTATTGGTATTTGTTTCATTACACATTATTATATGCTTACCTTTGTGTGCTGTTTGGGTCTGTGGGACCCGTTTTCAGTGTTTACTAAAAGACAATGTATGCAATTTAATTATTTGAACCTGCTTTATTTGGGGATGGACCTAACATTCTCTAGGGGGGTCCGGAGGCATGCAGCCCCGGGAAGATTTTTTTTGAAATGTTGAAGTTAAATGCATCAATCTGGTGCACTTTGAGCACACAATTAATTTATGGATACAGCTCTCAACACTCATATGAAAATGTTTAGAATATGATCACAACCAATAACAAATCATTTAAACTTGTTTATTCTTATCTTATGTTACCTATAGTTAGTATTCTTTCTTTTTATCTATGCATATTTTACTAATCACTCCCCTTTCAAACTGTTTTTTTTTTACTGTCCTGGAATGATGTCTTTATTTTTTACAACACATTAAATAGATAAAGGTGTGCTCTCTCTCTCTCTCCCTCTCTCTCTCTCTCTCTCTCTCTCGCTTCTCCGTGGCGATGACGGCTTGTTTAAAAAACCAAAAAACATATTTGTAATGTGGGGGCTATTGACGGCTTGCGAGATACCGGTAGCTCGTGATCGACGTGTTGGAGACCCCAGCTCTAATGGGTCTGACTAGAATGACACATATCATTACTTCCGCCTATTCCGTCAGCCAATACATCGTTTAATCATAAACTTTTTTTTTTTTCATTTTTAGGAGGGCCACAGGACCGCCCCGCCGGTCATTATCGGCCGCCCCGCCGGTCATTATCGGCCGATATTCACTCTTAATGGTTTGATCGGTGCTCTCTATAAAGGCCGATCAGCAGAGCTGGATCTGATTGATATGGACATAAACGCGAGTGAAGTATAACCGGACGCGAGAGAGAGATCAGATCAGCTGCTGAGTCAATGGATGTATAATAAGGACTGGATACAGCGTGGGAGGCGGGGCCTCATTCATTCCTATGAGAGTTGCTCATTAGCGCATGATGATAAAATGGCCCAACTTTTGAGAGAGCGAAACGTCACAGATTACCCGGCATGCCTGAGAAGTACCCGTCGGTGTGCTCATAGCGCATGCGCAACTTTAACCAAAATTCTCGTTCATATCAAGCACGTCAATTTGCGTACACGTAACAGCACCGCACGTTCATGACAGCAGGGTAATGATTTGTTATTATGATGGATTTGATATTAACGAGGCGGCAGTTAGCAGCTATGCTATCATTATGCTAATATACACATCAATCGTTATGTACTTATATTACGCTGTAACAGGATCTAGTGATAGAGCTTCATTTAGTATATATATATATATATTAGGGCTGTCAGTCGATTAAAATATTTAATCGCGATTAATCGCATGATTGTCCATAGTTAATCGCGATTAATCGCACATTTTTTATCTGTTCTAAATGTACCTTAGAGGAATATTTTTCAAGTTTTTAATACTCTTATCAACATATGAGTGGACAAATATGCGTTATGCTAATGTTTATTATCATTTGAACAATGACAAATATTCTCATGAATATTAAACACAACAACCTCTGAACATTACAAATATTCGCTTCAATTCAACCTGGAACCTCCCTCATACAATAATACAATACAAATGGTGTGTGTGTGTGTGTGTGTGTGTGTGTGTGTGTGTGTGTGTGTGTGTGTGTGTGTGTGTGTGTGTGTGTGTGTGTGTGTGTGTGTGTGTGTGTGTGTGTGTGTGTGTGTGTGTGTGTGTGTGTGTGTGTGTGTGTGTGTGTGTGTGTGTGTGTGTGATGGATCGTTGGAGCTATGTGCAACTCAAGGCATATTATGCTCGAACGGGAGCTGCCTGGACACTGCAATCATGTTGCGCACTATCCGAGCTGAGTGTGCTGACTTCTCCTACAATGTCCCACTGTCTGGCTTCCTGCATAAAGTCAAGTGCTCGGCGCAGTTGTAGCGAAATGTCGCTCCTCTGTTTTCATTTAAACAGCTCCTTATATCCGTTAGCGCCGCTAGCTAGCACCAGATGCTAACAACAACAATGCACGTAAGGTCTCTCTCTCGCTCGCTCGGGCCACACATACACACACCCTCCCGGTCCTCCCAATAGCCAGTCGGTGCCTGCCGGTGAGCGTGGAAGTGTGGTCTGCCACAAGCGGGCGGCAGGAGCGGGGCTGTCAGCATCAGCTTGTAGATGGTATTTTAAACTCGATGCGCTCTGAAACTACGGGGCGGCCGAGGAAAAAGAATACACATGCGTTAATCGCGTTAAAATAATTAGTGGCATTAATTTTTTTTTGCGTTAACGCGTTAATAACGCGTTTTCAAAAATTAACTTGACAGCCCTAATATATATACTTATAATAATAAGTAATATTAACTTTATTTAATACAACATTTACGGTACAAGATTTAATCATACAGCTCATGTAGTATGATAATGAATTATAGCAAACATGTGCAATATATCCATTATTACAGCTCCGTGGGATGGCAGTAAGACGATATGGGTCCGTTCTTATTGTGCATGGATGGGTAAAGATAGTGATGGCAGTTTGACACTGAGCTTCGAACGGAGCTTCAACCCTGGACTTCTAGCATGACCGACCACGATTACAACTTAAAAGTTCTCCGTGAGGCGTGTGACGACTCGGATATTGAGGACATCGAAGCGGACAACTCTAAGGGACACAAAATAAATTGGGACCACACACCAACTAAAGGACCGAATCCAAAGAAATCAAAGGTTCATGGCGAAACCATAGACTGTATAAATGGACGTAGTGTCACGATCTGTCTTTATGGTATTTTGTCTTGTCTATATCTGTCTGTGGTTCCCTATCGTTAGTTTCCCTGGTGTGTTTGATTACCCGATTGTGTTCACCTGTGGCCCCTGTGTTTTCTCCTCCCTCCTCACCTGTGTCTTGTTTGTGTGATTAGTCTTGTGTGTATTTAAGTTCTGGTTTTTCTGTCTGTCTTTGTCGGTTCGTCTTGTGTCATGACTAGGTCGTCGGTGAGTGTTCTGTTTTGTCTTTGTTTATCACCTAGCCTTGAAATAAAGGAATTTTCACTTTATTCTGCATTTGGGTCCTGCCTGCTTCACACGCCGTAACATTACGAACCGACCATTATGGACCCAGCAGACTCAGCCCATTTGATGCTACAGGCGGAATGTCTTGGATACTCTCTGGAGTACATTTTTTATACGTGGAAAGGCGCGAAGGAGGTTGCTCGCAAGCCCTGGCTCTGGAGCTTGTTGCCCGAGTGGCTTAGGGTTTTCTCACGTAGCCCTGAGTGCCAGTCTTCATGTTCTGACCCTTTCTTGGGGTCTGGTCTGGCGTTTGGAGGTCCACGAAGCCTCCAAAAGACTCCTAAGAGACGCAAGGCCAGGGTTCCAGCCCCAGTTCCGGCTCCAGAACCGGCCTACAAGGCCATGGATCCATGCACCAGTACCGGCCCACGCAGCCATGCTTCTATTCTTCATTACCTGGCTTACACAGCCAGGGTCCAGGCTTCCGCTCCGCGCCCATCAGCAATGGTTCCGACTCCAGAACCGGTCCCCACAGCCATGGTTCCGGCTCCAGAACCGGCCAATGCAGCCATGGTCCCTGCTACAGAACCGGCCCACACAGCCATGGTCCCAGCCCCAGTCATGGCCCCAGCAGCCATGGCTCCGGCCCCAGCAGCCATGGTTCCGGCTTCAGTACCGGCCCCAGTAGCCATGGTCCCAACTCCAGTTTCGGCTCCAGGACTGGCTCTCCGGCCGACGCCAGCTCCCTGTGTCCTGCCGGCGTACCGGCCAACTCCAGCTCCTCGTCTCCTGTTGGCTCTCCAGCCGACGCCAGCTCCCCGTGTCCTGTCGGCGTACCGACCGACACAAGTCCCCTCTCAGGTCCCCTGTCGAGTTCCCTCTCCAGTTCCCTCTCCAGTCCCCTCTCGAGTCCCCTCTCGAGTCCCCTCTCGAGCTCCCTCTCCAGTCCCCTCTCGAGTCTCCTCTCCAGTCCCCTCTCCAGTCCCCTCTCGAGTCCCCTCTCGAGTCCCCTCTCGAGTCCCCTCTCGAGTCCCCTCTAGAGTCTCCTCTCCAGTCCCCTCTCCAGTCCCCTCTCGAGTCCCCTCTCGAGTCCCCTCTCCAGTTCCCTCTAGAGCTCCCTCTCGAGTCTCCTCTGGAGTTCCCTCTCGAGTCATCTCTCCAGTCTCCTCTCGAGTCCCCTCTCGAGTCCCCTCTCGAGCTCCCTCTCGAGTCTCCTCTGGAGTTCCCTCTCGAGTCATCTCTCCAGTTCCCTCTCGAGTTCCCTCTCGAGTCCCCTCTCGAGTCATCTCAAGTTTCCTCTCCAGTTCCCTCTCGAGTCTCCTTTCAAGACACCCCTCCAGTTCCCTCTCGAGTCCACTCTCAAGTCTTCTCTCCAGTTCCCTCTCAAGTTCCCTCTCGAGTTCCCTTTCAATTCATCTCTCGAATCTCATCTCGAGTGACCTCAAGTCCCTGTTCAAGACACTTCTCAAGTCACCTCTCGAGTTCCTTCTCGAGTCCTCTCTCGAGTCCCCTCTCGAGTCACCTCTCGAGTTCTCTCTCGAGTCCCCTCTCGAATCACCTCTCGAGTCCCCTCTCGAATCACCTCTCGAGTTACCTCTCAAGTTTCCTCTCGAGTTCCCTCTCAAGCCCTCTCTCTCGAGTTCCCACTCAAGTCCCTACTCAAGTACCGTTGGAGGTTCCACTGGGGGTCCTGCCAACCCTTTGTCCTGTCCCGTTGGAGGTCCCGCCGTCTACTCTTCTGCCGGGGGTCCTGCCAGCTCCTTGTCCTGTCTCGTTGGAGGCCCCGCCGACTACTCTCCAGCCGGGGGTCCTGCCAACCCTATGTCCTGTCCTGTTGGAGGTCCCGCCATCTACTCTCCTGCCGGGGGTCCTGCCAGTCCTGTGTCCTGTGCCGTTGGAGGCCCCGCCGACTACTCTCCTGCCGGGGGTCCTGCCAACCTTGTGTCCTGTCTCGTTGGAGGTCCCGCCGACTGCTCTCCTGCCGGGGGTCCTGCCAACCCTGTGTCCTGTGCTGTTGGAGGCCCCGCCGACTACTCTTCTACCGGGGGTCCTGCCAACCCCATGTCCTGTTTCGTTGGAGGCCTCGACATTACATGTCTCGCCGGGGGTCCTGCCAACTCCTTGTCCTCTTCCATGGGGAATCTTGCCGACACCTGTCCCACCGGCTCTGGTTACTGTCCGGTCAACACCGGCTCCTGCCCGGTCCCCTGAGAGCTGTGGTCTTCGCCCCTCCTCGAACTCTGCCTTGCCCCCGGGCCGTCCGCCCGAGAACCCCTTTTTTAACTCTGCCTTGCCCCCGGGCCGTCCGCCCGAATTCCCCTTTTTGAACTGTGCTTTGCCCCCGGGCAGTCCGCCCGAGTTCCCTTCCTGGTTCTCTGCTTTGCCCCCGGGCCGTCCGCCCGAGATCCCTTCCTGGTCCTCTGCTGTGCCCCTGGGTTGTCGGCCCAGACCCGTCCTCCGGACCCCCTCCACCCACCCTGCTTGAGTTTTTGGATTTTTGTTTTTTGTTTTGGGACGTCTGGGATCCGTCCCTTGAGGGGGGGGTACTGTTAGGATTTGTCTGTGTTAGTATGTTTCGTGTCCTTTTCTATCTTTGGGTTTCCTATTTTATTTTGTGAAGTGTTCACCTCCGTTTCCTGCCTGTTTGCTTTCTGTCGGTTTCCCTCTCTGATTACCCAATTGTGTTCACCTGGTACCTATGTGTTTTCTCCTCCCTCCTCACCTGTGTCTTGTTTGTGTGATTAGTCTTGTGTGTATTTAAGTTCTGGTTTTTCTGTCTGTCTTTGTCGGTTCGTCTTGTGTCATGACTAGGTCTTCGGTGAGTGTTCTGTTTTTGTTTATCACCTAGCCTTGAAATAAAGGAATTTTCACTTTATTCTGCATTTGGGTCCTGCCTGCTTCACACACCGTAACACGTAGGGTCCGTGACGTCACCCATAGGATTCTGCAGAGTTGCCGAGAAGCCCTTAGTGGGCGGAGTCGGCCACTAACGGCTCGACAGTGACGTCAGAGTTCAACTCCCGCCTGCTCCAAATAAGGGCGAAGAGGCGGAGCCGAGGCGGGACCTGCTGCCACCGAGCTGGAAGTTCCAGAGCTTGCTGAAGCTTCCAAGCTAAGCTAACATGCTCCCCATCTGCACACTGCCGGGGCATTTTACGTTTCTAAGGTAAGCGGACATGAAACTATTCAGCAAAATTATAAATAATAATCTAAGTTATTGAGTTTTTAGCATAATACTTCAGAATCTTAAAATCCCTTAACGTTTGTATGCAATTGTGCTAAATTCAACACTGGAATCAAGCAAATATTAATATGTTTGCATGACATTAGTTATTTATAATTTGATATCACTTAATTATACGTTTAATACATTTAAGTCAAGCTAAGGTACATGTGATGGTAGCTAGTTAGTGCTCTTACCTGTGAGGCCTCCTCCAAACAGCATAATAACCAGACTGTATCATTAAAACTAAGTACCAGTTCTAGATCCTTGACTTTAGAAAAACAATTCAAAAGACAACATGTATTTAAAGACCAATCTTTATTTGAATGTGCCTCTTAACCTGAGATATTAGTTATACAGTAATAGTATTGACAATCTAAAAAAACTGAGCAACTCAACAGTCAACTTTATATTTCTTATTGTCTAAAGCATTTATTATTTTCATTTTCCCCCTCTCATATTCAGTGTGGACGGATTGAGACGGCATGGTGTCCAGAGAGCTGCAGAGACTTCAGGGAGAAACCTCTGTGTGATGGACGTCCTGTCTGTGTCACAATCTTAAGGAGAACCCAAATGCAGCACTCGAGAAACCAAGGAGAATTGGTAATAAACTTTATTGGAGATTCCACTGGATCTGAGGAATACCAACCGAGCAGTTTAACGCACCGGAGGACAGCGGGCAGAAGGTGAGTCAGGGACAGGCAAAGAGTCAGGGAGTAAGCGAGGCGGTCAGCGTAGATACAGGCAGGGTCGGATAACAGGCCAGACAGGATAGTCGAGGGACAGGCAGGATCAGGGAACAGGCAGATCGAGGACAGGCAGGGTCGGAACCGGGTAGGCAATCTGGTATCAAACGCGGGAAAGACAAGCATGAGGCAAAGTACAATCTGGCAAAGAGTGTGTGTAAGGTGCGGGTTTAAATACTGGCAGAAGCTAATGGGTGCAGAAGAGAAAGAGAGTGAGATAACGAGTGGGTGTGGAAAACAGGTGAGACAGGTGAATGGAAAACTACTGGTGAATGATGGAGCAGACTATGACAGTCTGTTGGTTTGGAGAGGACTGAGGGTCTTTCCTCAGCGAGGAGGACCAGGCCTGATGCAGGAGCCCATGCTGGGCACAGCTGATACCAACTGCACAGGCCTAGTCTGTCACTTTATTTGACTAAATGTGTTCACTTATACATTTAATAGGTTTACACCTTCTGTCCAGATGTGCTTTTTATTTAAAACATGTTTGATTAAGTTTTGGTTCACATTTCAATAAATTGTATTTGTATTTCCACTCCTTTTGTCCATTATTCTTACTGAAAATGTTAGATTGCACATTCACATCTGACTGAAGATTGGCCCCATTTATTTGTGACATTGCAAACTCTGCGGTACAACGCACAAGTGATGTGAAGCTCATAAAGTGAGGCAAATAGAAATAATCAGCGGATGGAGTGTAGATGTGGAAATAGTTACATTCGATCAGCTGACTGTGTTTTCACAATAAAAGTAGTTTTAGTGAATGTCCTGTACTGGTCTTAAAATCTCATAACATCAGCTTTTAATGTTCCTCTTGGATGTTTTTCTTGACTCTCAGAGAAGGAGAAAATGTTGTGTCTTTCAGGCATGTCCTTTCCTAACAAAAATGACAGGAAACATAAAACATATTATTGCAGAACAAGTGTGTTATTTATGAAAGTGGTGTGTTTGTGTGGCTAACCTGTAGCTGCTCCGTCCACATTCACAACAACGTCATACAGACATAAATAAAGCAGCGACTGTATTCACCATGACATAGACAGTCTGTGGTTTGTACATGTTTAACTTTTGTCCAGTTTCTGAACAGATATGAGGAGCTGTGAGCTCTGAGTGTGTGCTAACAGCTAACGGCTGATGTGTTGGGCTAATCACGAAGCGTCATTTCTTGACTGGCAGCAAAAACAACCAATCACAGCAGTGCTTCTCTGGCTGGCTCTGTCCAATCACAAACAAGAAGTGTTCTCCCTAAAGGAATACCCTTTCCGTCCAATGTGAAATGCTGTGGTGTTTTGTGAAATGCTGTGGCGTTTTCTGAAATGCTGTAGTGTTTTCTGAAATGCTGTGGTGTTTTGTGAAATGCTGTAGTGTTTTGTGAAATGCTGTAGTGCTTTCTGAAATGCTGTAGTGTTTTGTGAAATGCTGTGGCGTTTTCTGAAATGCTGTAGTGCTTTCTGAAATGCTGTAGTGTTTTGTGAAATGCTGTAGTGTTTTGTGAAATGCTGTGGTGTTTTGTGAAATGCTGTGGCGTTTTGTGAAATGCTGTGGTGTCTTGCACTTCAGGGCCACCGTAGAATGAGCCAAAAAACTAAAACGGTCGGTCGGTCTAAGAGCCTCGGCTTTAGGTGTTCACAGTCAGAACATGCTAGAGCGCTGTGCATTGATGGGTATCGGTCAAGTGTTTATAAAATTGAGCGTTGAGGAAAGAAAGACTAACGTTGGAGAACTATGAAGAGGCAAAAGCCATCCGGGGCGCAGTATAAAAACAGAAGAAAAGAAGAAGAGAAACGTGCCAAGGTGAAAGGTATGCAATTTTGATTGTATAGTCAACATTAGCGAATGGATCATGTAATCTTGCTAGTTAGGCAAGCCAACGTTAGCTAGCCAGTGTTTGTTATTGCCATTCAGTCGAAACTGTCATAAGGCTATTTTTCGTTGTGATGAAATAGAAATATTAGTAATAATAACAATGTTAGTTTTGGTGTAGCGAGCTAGCCAGTGTGGTGGAATGTTAGTTAGTTGGTAACGTTAGCTAACGTTAAGTTTACCTCAGAAAGCACATTGACTATCCGAGTCAAACATTTGCCAAATTCAGTCATAATGTGCGCTAACGTTAGCTAACTAGCTCAGTGGTTCTCAACTCCAGTCCTGTTGAATGTTTTCGTTCCAACCCAGAACTAACACACCTGATTCAACTGTTCTAATAAGATAGGCATAGCTCTTGATGAGTTGAATCAGACCTGTCAGGCTGTCCAAATGCTTACTAACTAAATAATAGCTACATTTAACAAATGGAAATTATTCAATGTTGATAATACACATTTTGTTATATCATTTTAGATTAACTTTTAAAATATCTGAGACCACCTGCTGCATCAGTTGACAAGGAACAGCCATGCACCTCAGCTGTGCCGGCTTTCTCAGGTGAGTGCAATGTGTCAATAGATGTTCCTGATGATAAATAATTTAATGTGAAATCCAGTCAATATATTTTCTCTTGTGTGTTCTTTCTATATGTATAGACCTAGAACCACATGAAGGAACGTCAGAACAGCAAGCTGCTCATCCTGATGAGATGACCACTGATTCCACCCTGCCACTGACCACTGTGCCTGTTTGTTCTGGTGAGTACAATACGTCAATAGATGTTCCTGATGTGATGATAAATAATTGAATATACAAATGACTGTCGTGCCATTTCTAATCCAGCCAATATATTTGCTCTTGTGTGTTCTCTATATATGTATAGGCCCAGAACCACTGCAAGGAACGTCAGAACAGCCTGCTGCATCTCATCCTGACCACCACAGATTCCACCCATACACTCTTCTCAGGTGTGTGCCTGATGAATGTAAAGATGTTTAGCTATAAACCTAATTGTCCTCATGCTTTCAAATAATTGCTTTCTGTTTTATTTACATTTTACACACTGTCCCAACTTTTGTGTGTGTGTGTGTGTGTGTGTGTGTGTGTGTGTGTGTGTGTGTGTGTGTGTGTGTGTGTGTGTGTGTGTGTGTGTGTGTGTGTGTGTGTGTGTGTGTGTGTGTGTGTGTGTGTGTGGTGTGTGTGTGTGTGTGTGTGTGTGTGTGTGTGTGTGTGTGTGTGTGTGTGTGTGTGTGTGTGTGTGTGTGTGTGGTGTGTGGTGTGTGTGTGTGTGTGTGTGTGTGTGTGTGTGTGGTGTGTGTGTGTGTGTGTGTGTGTGTGTGTGTGTGTGTGTGTGTGTGTGTGTGAGCAAAGACAGACGATCCACTACCAACCGATCCTGCTGACTGCCCTTCACACCTCACAGACACAATGAGGACAGAGTTTGTTCGGAGAGGACCATATCAGATAACACCTGATTTCATTTTCCCAAGGAGAGATGATGGGAGAAGTTGCCACCACCAGTACTTCAGCAGGAAATGGAGAAGGGATCAAAAGAAGTTGGGTGACATATTCAAAAAAGAATAACAGTCTTTTTTGCTTTTGTTGTCAACTTTTCTCTCCAAAACAAATTCATTTAACAAATGACTGTCGGATTGGAAAAATGCAAGTGCTGCTTTGACCAGCCATGAAAATAGTCCGGAACACCTGAACAATTTGGCGTCATGGAAAGAATTGGCAGTTCGATTAAAACAAAGTACAACAATAGACAAACAAGAGCAGGCCCTCCTTGAGGCAGAGAAGAGTCGGTGGAGAGCAGTGCTGACACGACTGGTTGCTATTGGACAGTCTCTGGAGGGCGAAATATGGCATTGAGAGGAAAGACAGAAGTACTCCACTCTCCTTCAAATGGAAACTTTTTGAAAGAGGTTGAGCTTTTGGCACAGTGATGAAAGACCAGATCCACAAGATTAAAAGTCAAACATCCCACCACAGCTACTTGGGCAAAACCATTCAGAATGAGTTGATTGAATGCATCAGTGGAAAGATTCTATCAACAATAGTGCAAGAAATAAAGAAATGCAAGTACTTTTCCCTCATTTTAGATTGCACCCTGGATGTTAGCCACACTGAACAGCTGTCAGTAGTCATCAGAATTGTGATTAAAGAGCACTTGTGATTAAAGAGCACTTCATGGGCACTTCATGGGATTCCTAGCAGAGGAGTCCACTGGTGAAAGTTTGTCCGCCCTGATTTTGAAGAGGCTGGAGGAGTTGCAGATTGCCTTTGATGACTGCAGAGGACAGTCATATGACAACGGTGCAAATATGAGAGGGAAGAACAAGGGAGTACAGGCCAGGCTACTGCAGTGGAACCCAAGAGCTTTGTTTGAGCCTTGTGGGGCACATACACTCAATTTGGTCATTGCTGATGCTGCCAAAAGCTCCAAAGATGCCATATCATTTTTTGGCATTGTGCAGAAGCTATATAATAATAATAGGCTACTGCCTGTTTTCTGCCTCTACACAGAGATGGGCCATCTTCAAGAAACACGTCAACCTTTCACAGCAGGTGAGCAAACTCCTGCAGTCCCAAACAATGCAAGTGGATGTAGCAGTAAGTCTACTGAAAAAGCTCTCGAATCCTACAGAGCCACAGGCTCCTGTGGGTATTGTCCACAGTATCTGACCATATGATATGTGTAATGTGTGTGTATATGTAAAGCGCTTTGAGTCATTGAAAAAGCGCTATAATAAATGTAAGGAATTATTATTATTATTTGTGGCTGCACAAACATCAGCCAAGGACATGTGTGAAGACATGAATGTGGACGCAGTCCTTGTGCAAAAGCGGCTGAAGTCAACAAAGAGGCACTTCTCATATGAGTCTCCTGATGAGCCATTGAGGGATGTCTTGCAAAATCTGGAGGTAACCTTCTTTAACGTGGTGGTGGATGCTGCAGTGTCAGCACAAAAGGAGAGGTTTACCACTCTTAAACATGTGCAAGACAAGTTTGGCATTCTGTACAACTTCCCAGATCTGCCACACCAAGAGCTGATGAAGCAAGCAGAGGCACTTGCACACACCTTAAGCCATGGAGAGAAATCTGATTTGGATGGGAAGGAGCTGGCTCAGGAGTTGGAAAATGTACCTGACTTGCCATCAAAGAGCATGACAACTCTTGAGTTGTTGAAATTCATACACACAAAGCAGCTCACCGAAATATATCCCAACTTGTGTATTGCTCTGCGGATCAGTGCAACGCTACAAGTAACAGTAGCTTCAGCCGAGAGGAGTTTTTCCAAATTAAAACTCTTGAAAACAAACCATGGCTCAAGAATGCCTCAGTGGTCTGGCTGTAATCAGTATTAACCATGAGATTGGTGGTCAGATTTCATATGATGATGTGATTGATGACTTTGCAGCGAGGAAGCCAGAAGGATTGCACTATAAATGGAAACCAGTAGGAGCTAATATGTAGGCTAACCTTGTGTGATGATAGGGAGTGGAATGTAAATAGTTCTTGAGACAAAGTGAATTTGTAATTTTTATTTATTTGTTTGTTTATTTAGCATATTATATTTTTATTATTTGACATGTGTAACATATTTTACATTTCTTTGAAAGCAAATTTGCACATTCTTTTATTGTTTGTTAGCTAAGTTGTTTGTTTTAATTCTTTAGTGTGCACTTTTATTCTTAGCTCTTGTTCTTGCAAGTAATAAATAAAGGTGCAGTACTTTACTGTATAACTGTTAAGATGTTTTGATTTTTTTTGGGGGGGGCGCAGTGGTGAAGCTCGCCCCACACACCTATCAATCATCAAACCGTGGGGTCTTATTTCATTACGTGTTGATTTCTATCAACACGTAATGTTGTATCGATGTATATAAAGATGTACTACAGCAAAAGTATTCTCCGTGGGGACTTCCTGCAACAACACCACGCCGTTATCTTGATTCTGATTGGCCAGAAGACATTATCAAAGATGTTCTATTAAGAAGATGATCACTACCTGATAAAAGTTTTCAAAACCGTTTCCAGTCTTCGGTATTCTTGTTTTTGGCGTGAGAATAGTTTGGGCAGCGTGAGATTGAGAGTGAAAGCGTGTGTCACACGCCAGATGCGTGAGAGTTGGCAACCCTGTACTAAAATGTAGTTTAGTGCAGCTCATTATACATCCAGTGAAGGGCAATGTGGTATAGCATAACAACTGTGTAGGCCCTTAAGGCTACTAACAACACGGCTTAGTTGAATACTCGATTCTGATTGTAAATTCTTAAATGTGACACGTTGTTAATACAGTACATACCACTCTCAAGGACTATAATGAAGGTTGCTAAGGAGGATCAAGAAAGAGGTTAAAAGACGGAGCGCTGGACGTCGGATAAATCACCAGAAGGAGGCAGAGAGGAAGTAAACACTAACAGGACACGGAATGGGCTCTGTTGTTTGTTTAGTATGTGGCCGTGCACAGGCCCAGTTCCAGAACAAAATGACTCGGGGTGCCTCTGAGATTACAGGGGGCGCAGCATTAGTAGGTTTACATGAGCAATAGTGGCCGGCAACATCAATGACAAATAGCATTGATGGTCCCCAATGAACAGATTATGGCATTTGTTATGTTTTGAAACCAAGCAAGTGAGAACATTTCAAGTGAGTTAAAAGTGCAATCCTGAAATATTTCATATAGTCCAAAGTTGACTATGGCAAAGAAAAGCACAAAAGCTTCAAAGCTGTACTGATAAAAACAAATGAGAACATATTGTAAATTAAGGCAAATATTATTTGAACCAGCTCATGGTTTGAAATAGCAAACATTGAAAAGCAAAAGTATTATTAAAACCATGTACTAAATCATCATTTTGGTCCCATCATATGCTCTGGGAAGAGAATATTTACTGTGCTTGAAAACTGGTATCACATCATCATGTGAGGTTGACTTTGTGACCTGGAGAACATTTCAGCTGCAACATCAGCTCGTTGATAAGCTTGGGATATGAGATATTTTTGTAGCCATTCATGGTGAAGGCATCTGTGCTATTGTATGCATTATTTTTGACCCAACATTTCTACGTGCATGGCAGAATATGGCACTATTTTCACATGAATATTCCATTGTCTATTTTTATACCACGAGCTGCAGAATGACCACCTTACCCCACTGTACAGGGTAAGGTGGTATCTTGTTTAGATATACCTGGGCAGGCTCTGTTTTGCCGTGGTATCCTGGCACGGCGTAGTTTCAGGCGACAAAAGACTGCTGCTCCGGGGGCGAGGGCGGCAAGTCAGGCGGGAGTAAGTTAGTGTCCACAACGGAGGGTAACGTGATGTCCCCATCTGACCTGTTGCTACTGTCTGCAGTAGATGCAGTGTTGCTGGCGTTTAGTGATGGTTGCTTTAACCATTTTCGTATAAATGATTATCCACAGATGTGTGTCACTGCTGTGTTAGCACTTTGGAAATGATGCACGCGCAGCAAAGCAGGTCACGCGCACCTGACACAATTTGTTCTTTGTATTTTTCGCTCCGTTCTCTTTTTTGAATAGAGGTTGCATTACATTCAACTGAGGGTGCAATGCATGCCTGCACCCCCGAAGATCCCGACGCGAAGCCTGAATGGTAAACACCAGGTTTACTAATCTACCCGCACAATTTGTCTCTGGTGTCAGAAATGTCTCGCGATGTTAGTGAATTCTTAAAAAACAAAACACCATTTCATTTCGGGTTAAAATATGTGGTAACTGCGTTACTGAGCATTGTAACGGGTAATATATTACCCACATTTCATTTGTAATGCGTTACTTCATTACAGCAAAAAGTAATATATTACTGTAACTCCGTTACTTTTGTAACGCGTTACACCCAACACTGATGAAGAACAAACAACCACGGCCGGCTTCAAGTTGTGTTCCCTGGATGAGCTGAGCAGGCAGAGTCCCAGTAGCTTCACGGAGCAGGTAGCAGAGAGACAAGAAGCTAGCAGCAGCAGTCACTTGACAGAGCCGTCACTCAATGTGACCACGCCCTAATTTATGCAAAAACTTTAAGACCTAATATAAATAAAAGGGTCGTTTTTAGAAAACAATTCACTCACAGATCCATAATCATGAAGGTGGAACCTAACTATATTCATAATAATATGTATTGCATCCTGAAGAGTTTATCGCCGGCCACTAGAGTGCAGCGTCACTGCTGTCGCTGTCCGGATATGCCGTGCTCTGACCCGGTAGTGCAGAGCGGTCATTTTAGTTCAAATATTGTTCATTCACTCCGCCTCGAGTTGAGACGTTCATCCACTCATTCATGTAAGATTGTTTCCACTATTGTTTGGTGTGTCTTTACTCTATGTAATTGAATATATGTGTATTGGTCATGACATGCATGTATGTAGTACTTTTTCAGCTTATCTTATCTAGTATCTATCTAGTACTTTGTCAGCTTATTTTGCTGCATTGCTCTGTTTCAGGGTGTCGTCATCCTTGTCATTAAAGTACCAAAACTGACATTGAGGAGTGTGTTTCTTCATGACGACCAGAGATGGGGTCGTTACTAAAAAAAAGTAATATATTACATATTACATATTACTTTAAAAAAAAGTAATATATTACACTACTTCGTTACTCTCTACATAAAGTAATTCGTTACTTTACTCGTTACTTTACTCGTTACTTTACTCGCAGGGCCGGCCCGCCCCTCCCTACAGGCAGATCACGCAGACTGCTAAAGTTTCAAATGTTCTCTTTAGTTCAGTTTCCATTGTCGCATAAGACTGATCCAGATAGCACCTGCATGTTTTCATATCTGACCATGGCTGTCCTCTGTCTCCTGCTATCTGTATATTTTGCGCAGTCTATCTCTGCTCACGCTGTTGCGTCAGCGTGTTCTCCTGCGTGTTGGCCATGTGTTGCACTGAAGCCAGACTGGAGCACACCGCAAAGACTTCAGCCGAGCACGTACGAACTGCGCATGCGTAAGTGGCAATAACTCTCCTTACCAGCAGGTGGCGGTAGTGTGTATTCGTCATTCAAAACAGGCAACAACCGGAAAACAGAGAAGAAGAACAGACTACGTGTGTGATATAAATAAACAACAGCTATGTGCGTTAGCTTCACCTTAGCATGTTTTCTTTGCAGGTGTTTGTTGAGGTTTGATTATGACTGATTTTAGAAAGTAACGCGTGTCAGGGCAATGTTAGTAACTGTAGTGTGATTACTGAATTATAAAAGTAGCGCGTTACACTACTCCGTTACCGACAAAGTAATATTATTACAGTTACTTTGTAACGCGTTACACCCAACTCTGATGACGACACATGGTCGTTGTTGGATGTCCTATCCCCGGCTGTGAGTTCGAATCCGAAGACTTGTCTGAAGCACTCGTCATTGCTATATTGACGATTCATGGATTTAGCCACCAGCACGCAGCGCCTGTCATGGCCGCGCCAGCCCAGGCCCCAGCCCCTCACGGCCCGAGACTCGATCGGCCCAAAGTTGATGTGGCCGTGTCGATAGAGGAATGGAACGTGTTCATCCGCCGTTGGGACATATTCCGTGCCGGCTCAGGCATAGGGGATGCCCAGGCCCCCTTCCAGCTGTTTCAGTGCGCTGGGTCTGTACTTGGAGACAGCCTGTTGAAAGCCGTCCCCGACGCCGCTTCCGGACCCTTGCCAGACCTAATCACCGTCATGCGTTCCCTAGCTGTCATCCCAGTCGCTAAATGCGTCCTGCGCACCGAGCTACTTCAGCTCCGCCAGGAACGCGATGAGACATTCCATGCATTCGCTGCCAGAGTGCGGGGTAAAGCAGAGACATGCGCATATAATGCGGTATGCGAGTGTGGTAAGGACGTGGACTATACCGACCACATCATCCGTGATGTTCTGCTCAATGGCATTTATGACTCGGACATACGCCGCGAGACGCTGGGGACACCTGACGTCCTGGTTAAGCCAGTTAATGACGTAATTGCACTCGTCGATAACAGAGAGATGGCCCGTAACGCTCTCCCGTCGTCCTCCCTATCAGCCATGTCGTCATTCCGGTGCCTGAAGACGACTCCACAGACGAGCCCCGCCCCGAGCCCTGCGGACGGGGCTAAACGTGCCTCGTGCCCGGAATGTAAGAGCGTCTTTAACGTCTTCACGGAGGGGCCTCGCGGGTGGAATCCTAAGCCTCACCAGGTGTGCATCGGCTGCTACAGGGCCTGCCGACGGCAGAGGCGTCAACAGCCGTCATCCGACAGTCAACAGGCCGCCATGGGGTCGGAGCCGGTCTCCCAGGTCTCATCGGTGCAAGCTGGGGCCCGCCCTGGCCGACGTCACAGGAGCCATCGCCGACGCCGCGCCCCTACGTCGCACGGATGTGTCAACAGGCAAGCACCTATCAGACTCGAGCACCACATCTTCTCCAAGGGCGAATGGAGACGGGCCAGGCTGAGAGACCACCCCCGAGCATTAATCACCATCTCGATGGACACGCCAGTCGGGCTGAGTGATGGCACCGGCAACCGGGGCTCGGCCGACGGAGCTCGGATATCCGCCGTCGCGGACACTGGCGCGCAGTCTGACCTTTGGTCGCTGGAGGAGTTCCTGGCCTGCGGTTTCTCGCGGGACGACCTGCGACCCGTCAGCCTCAGCCTGTCGGCCGCCAACCGCTCCCCTATAACCATCGAGGGAGCGTTCTTTGCTAGGCTCTCGACGACCTGCAGCGGGGGGCGTGTTACATCCTGCCGTTCCATGGTATATGTGAGCAGCTCGGTCCGGGCCATGTACCTCTCCTATGAGTCGTTGCTCAACCTCGGCCTCTTGCCCGTGAACTTCCCATCGGACGACGTTGCAGGGGGGCCCAAGGACAGGCGTAGCCCTGACACGGCTGACACCTTCTCTGCTCTGGTTCCACCTTCTCTGCTCTGCTCTGCTGTGCTGCTGTAGCTGAGGCCTGTTTCCACCTTCTCTGCTCTGCTCTGCTGTGCTGCTGTAGCTGAGGCCTGGTTCCACCTGCTCTGCTCTGCTGTGCTGCTGTAGCTGAGGCCTGGTTCCACCTGCTCTGCTCTGCTGTGCTGCTGTAGCTGATAGGGGTGTAACGGTTCACAGAAGTCACGGTTCGGTTCGTACCTCGGTTTGGGGGTCACGGTTCGGTACGGTTCGGTACAACAAGAAAAAGCAAAAAAAAAGTCCCAAATGCGTAATTCCAGGTTTGTTGTTATTTATTTTTGAACAGTAGTGCAAGTTTCAGTTTCAAAATAAGGAACTCTGACATTTTGAATAATTAACTGTATTAAACAGTTAAAAACAAACCATAAACAGTACCACAAACACTCAGATGGCCATATTATCTATAATGGCTGATGTCAAACAAAAAGGTGTCATCAAGCTGTAAAACTAAAAAGAATGTCTTGAAAATATTACATCATAAATAATAAGAAAGTGTTTCAAGAGCGCAAAGTCGTTGAAAAACATATGCCAAAAGCTTTTGTTATTTATTTTTGGTCTCTTGGCTTTCATGTCTATTGGCTTCTTAAAAACAGCGGGGATCAGCTGTTGAACTGCTGTTGTCTTTTGCCGGGCTCCGGTGATTGGTAAACCTGGGTGATGCCTTCTGATATGATTTAGCATGTTTGGCGTGTGTTACCATTAGCATACCGCACCGCTATCGAACAACGCCGACACACCGTCCTCGTCCGATCCACCACTCGCACACTTCATCGTTATTGCAGTCCACAGAAAATGTTCCCACACAGCTGATTTAAAAGAAGCAGGTGGGTTCTAGCTCCTGTGTGTTATCTGAAATCGCCATACTAACTTTTCTTCTTCTTGTATTTAGTTAGTTTTGTTGTTGTGTTTCTTCTTATTCTTCATTTGTTGTTTAAGGGCGGCTGGCAAACAGCTTTTAGGCGCAATACCGCCCCCTGGATTATAAATAGTGTACTGGATACTGCCCTGAAGAACAGACTTTTTTCCCACTCGTAAAAAAAAAGGCGTATTCGTCGTGTGACTGCATGTGCCGAACCGTGACATCCGAACCGTAACGGTACGGGACGAATACGGATACCGTTACACCCCTAGTAG
>NC_047524.1:21258494-21405994 GCF_902827115.2 Pseudochaenichthys georgianus
ACAAAAGTATAAATTAGGCTTACTAATAAGACAACTCCGATCTGAAGCTACACAGGAATCTGCTGCCAAAGTGCAATACAAAAGACAAAATTAATAGAATCAAACCCTTTTTTTGTTGCATTTTAGTAGAGTATAAAAAGAAATGCCTTTTTTAAAATAGGATACAAGCAATACTAGTTTCTTAACCTGAATGATAATAGACTATAATCAATTTAAACAGAAGCGATTAATGTTTGCATTCTTATACAATTTTGTACAATAATTATAATGAATAAGTTCAAACAAACTGATTAATAACGGTATCTAACTTGAGTTTTTATTATATCAAAAACCTGTTGAAATGCTACTGTTGTTTTTACTGTCCCCAAAAAGCGAGTCGGCAGCCTCCAGGAATGCTTCTTTCACAACTTCGCCGTCTTTGAAAGACTTCATGTGTTTCGCCTGACCAATTTGCTGCCCTAGGCAAGATTTTAGCAGGCGCCCCCCCCCCCAAAATGCAGACACTCACTATGACTCACGCATGCGTGCACAGTTGAGGCATGACCACCAAAACAGAAAGATATGGACACAAGATTTGTGCAAATCTATTTCGTATCCTATCCATTTGAACATGATTTAAGTGGGGGTGGGGAACCTAACCTCCTCTAGGGGATATTTTACAAATCACTCCCCTTTTAAACTGTATTCTTGTTTATTAATAACAACTTATTTTTACTGTCATATAGTTTTTCATACTACTCTTATTTTTTTATAATGATCATATAAAGGTGTGCCTTTACCTCACTGAGCTGAGGTTATCAGAGCCTCTCAGTCTTTCAGGAGAGAGCTCTCTAAAGCTCTCCCCCCCCCGCGGCTGCTTACACAGTAAATTCCAATGTTGATAAAAGCTGTATACGTTTTTTGGGAGTTTGATTTATTTTAAATTAACACAAATACAAAATTAAAACCTATAATTGCACACTAAAACCATTATTTCCAAAAAAGAACTATTTCACATAAACCTCTGGTTTTTACTGGGGCTGGGGCAGTTCAACTTGATTTTGGGGGGGGTGGTTTATGGGCGCTGTACGCAATATAGGCCTGGTTCTGTTAGTATAAGATGTACTTTGCTGATCCAATATCGGGAAATTGTGTTGTTATGAAAAAAAAAATTAAAAATAATATTTGTTTTTTCGCCACCCCCCATAGATTGATGCGCCCTTAGCATTCGCCTATACTGCCTATGCCAAGGGCCGGCCCTGACTGACACGATAAGATGCTATGGTAGCAGCCTTGCTCTTGTTGTTGGGCCTGGTGAAAATGGACTGTTGTGCATTTAGCTGTCCTTTCAGGCCCCTCCCCTTTTGGGAGCGTAGGGCAGAATTAGGAGGGAATTCCGTCTCGTAGCGTTTGTGCACTGTTTTGAAATTACCCTTCTTCGATAAAGCCACGCTTGCATTGCAGATGAAACCGATGGACTTTGAATTGGAATAGATACAATAATAATAATCATCCTCCCACTCGGAGTGAAAATTCTATATTTTGGGCTTTTTTGCTACTGCCATAATTGCGGTCTTGTGTGTGCGGACTGTTACTCCTGTTGACACGGACAACGTCAGCGAACTAGTGCCCACTGCCCACCAGCCACACCCAGACACATGGGGTCACGCCGGCCAATCACAAAGCTTTGATGCGTTCAAGTGCATTATTCTGGCACAGGAAGATAATGTTATAGGACATTAACGATAAAACAGAATATTGTTGTTCTATTTTTAGACACATCTCGCGATCGATGCAGCCATGTATCGTGAGATTTTGAGTGACAACCTCCTTCCATCAGCAAGGACATTGAAGATGAAACGTGGCTGGGTCTTTCAGCATGACAATGATCCCAAACACACCGCCCGGGTAACGAAGGAGTGGCTTCGTAAGAAGCATTTCAAGGTCCTGGAGTGGCCTAGCCAGTCTCCAGATCTCAACCCCATAGAAAATCTTTGGAGGGAGTTGAAAGTCCGTGTTGCCCAGCGACAGCCCCAAAACATCACTGCTCTAGAGGAGATCTGCATGGAGGAATGGGCCAAAATACCAGCAACAGTGTGTGAAGACTTACAGAAAACGTTTGACCTCTGTCATTGTCAACAAAGGGTAAATAACAAAGTATTGAGATGAACTTTTGTTATTGACCAAATACTTATTTTCCACCATAATTTGCAAATAAATTCTTTAAAAATCAGACAATGTGATTTTCTGGATTATTTTATTTTTACTCATTTTGTCTCTCATAGTTGAGGTATACCTAGGATGAAAATTACAGGCCTCTCATCTTTTTAAGTGGGAGAACTTGCACAATTGGTGGCTGACTAAATACTTTTTTGCCCCACTGTACATGTGAAACCGTGATGATACCTATAGCACGGGTAAGAAATCCTCTCCTTGCCACCCTGTATTACCTCTTGTTAATGTTCTCTTCTATCCTGTTTGTATCTGTGCTTCTTCTAGGCTCCATAATGCAGTGCAGGCAAAACAAAAGGACAAACAGTCAGTGGGCCAACTGGAGAAGAGGCTCAAAGCAGAGCAGGAGGCTCGAGCCGCCGCAGAGAAACAGCTCGCAGATGAAAAGAAGCGGAAGAAGTTAGAGGAAGCCACAGCAGCCAGAGCAGTAGCACTAGCAGCAGCATCCAGGTAGCTGCACCTCTGACATTTCACTGCTGACTTCGCTTTATCTGAAGTTCTGATCTGTTATATTCCTAAATCTACTACTTTTCTCCGTCAATTTTTCAGAGGGGAGTGCACAGACACGCTGAGGCGGAGAATCAATGAATTAGAAACAGAGTGTAAGAAGTTATCAATGGACAACAAGCTAAAGGAAGACCAGATAAGAGAGCTTGACTTGAAAGTTCAGGTAAGGAGTTTTTCCAGATATTGTTGTTTCTTGAGTGCTCGGGTATACTTGTATGTTTAGATTCTGTCATGTGACCTTGGTGCAGGCTTGTGTACATGACTAGTTCTGCTTTGGTCCTGCACAGAATTACATTTTGGAATATGATGCAGCAAAATGTAACATGACCATGTTTATATCATGATGGGGCATTGCTTGAAGCTCTGTCACAGCTATAGTGCACCACAACTCGTCAATACCAGTGTGCAGAAGGCAGGTAAACATAGCTTAAAGATAGAAATATGTCATTGTTTACGATGACATAGAAAATATGAATGAATTCTATACCTTACCTGTTTTATTTTACAAACCACCTAATCATTTTAGAGGCATGGTCCAGTACTTAATCAGTGACTTTCACCATTCATAACTTGGTATTCATTATTTAGGTTTCATCCACCTGCCATACATTGCATATACTGTATGTACTGGTTTTAATAGTTATATTGTTTCAGTTGGCTGGATTGTGTTTTTCTATTCTTTCTTTTTTTTTTAATTGTTGGTTGCTTTCTGCAGCTTGGCAAAACATTTCTTCGCAACATGTACCGTGTTTGTGTGTATTTTAAAATACACGCAATACACGTGTTTGTGTGTATTTTTAAAATACGATTTGACTCGTTATTAAATGGCTTAAACCGTAATAGTATATTCAACCCTAGTGCTCATAATTGTGGCCGTGCTGTTGAAGTCAAAGCAGCAGTCTGCTATAGGTTTTGACGCTCTGTGTACCTCTAAGGCTTTATTTGTATACAGTCAACATTATGTTGAGAGAATTGTTTTATTAACAGCGGTATTCTGGCACAGGCTTTTGGGATTTTAAAACAGTTTGCCTCACTGCAGTGACGCATACTATCCTCAAACAATTTGTACATCCTAGGAGAGGGTCTGTCTGGCTGTTTGTTTTTCACGCTCCTCTAACTTCAACTTTCACATCAGCTACGGATGTTATAAAACAAATAGAATTTGCACCGTGCCATTGCGCTCACCAACGTGCTAAGCATCCAGTCAGAGAGAGTTGACCACACCTGTATCTCTTCTCCTCCATCTTTCAGGAGCTTCATAAATATAAGGAAAATGAAAAAGACACAGAGGTGCTGATGTCGGCGCTGTCAGCCATGCAGGACAAGACGCAGCACCTGGAAAACAGTCTGAGTGCAGAGACCAGGATCAAACTGGACCTGTTCTCTGCGCTGGGAGACGCCAAGAGACAGCTGGAGATCGCACAAGGTCAGTCTGATGTCCACATGATGTTCTCTGTTGAGGGGGTTTTACTTCTCTGAATACGTCTGTGATAAGTTGAGGGGGTTCCAAAAGCACACAAGGAGAAGCTGTTTATTATAACTGAAAGAACATTATTTATTTAACAATAAACTCTGAAAACTATAACATCACCGCCAGCTAACATTACTGTATCTCACCGATTGTAGTTTGAGCGTGACAATATACACTTATTCAGAGAAAAGGTGCCCACTATAAAAACGTAATAATATTAATTCTGGATTACATTGGCTTTTTAGCATTTCTAAATATTTATTGCACCATTCAAACTACGATAAGTCAAAGCATATCTGTTAGTTATTCTCAATGTAAAACCAAAGTCTGTAAATTGCCACAACGGGTTTATAATACAAGAACAGCAACCTGTTGCTGGAGGTAGTAAGGGGGAATATCTTTATGGCACACTTTAGGTTTGTTTACTATGTCCTTCATGTGTTTTTTGCTGTTCATGGATGTATTGGTCTCAAAAAAGTGACGCTATAGTGAAGGGCAACCCAATAGACGAGACAACTTGTAAAAACTGTAGAAGAAAACGGTCCAGTGTCTGACATTTTTAACACTGGTCGTAATAAATATACAACTGTGAGCACACCTTAAACTATTTGTCAACCCTATTCTTAGAGTTGCCTTCTCTTTGGACTGACATGTCGTCTGTTTTCAGCTCAGATTCTGCAGAAGGACCAGGAAATAAAAGATCTGAAACAGAAGATAGCCGAAGTGATGGCCGTCATGCCCAGCATCTCCTACTCATCCGACAACAGCAGCATGAACTCCGTGGCCCCCCATTACTCCTCCAAGTTCATGGACACCAATCCCTCCGGCCTGGACCCCAACGCCTCCGTATACCAGCCACTCAAAAAGTGAACGCTTCGCCCCGCGCCCTCTCCTGCCTCCGTCATCTTTTATTTCTCCTGCAGGCCCACCACCTTCCACTCTGCTCGGCATGTCTGCGGCTGAGAACAGTGTTTTTCTCTGGTTTTTATTTTGTTCTCCTCGCCAGGTCAAAAGGATGTTGTATCGTGTGACTGTATTTGTTGTAGTTAAAACAAAGACAATTTTTTTTTAAAGCTGACATCACATGTCAACATGGAAGTCCCCGGTTTTTTTTTCACTCTAAAGTGTCTAGTGAAACCTCACAGAATCGGGTTTGTATTTTCATCTCAAGGAGGGTTTTGCTTTCCCTCGCCCACCACCACAACCTGCTCTTTGGTCCTGGGGGAATTGCTGCTTTATTATTTTAGCTTGATTATTGCCTCCTAAAACGTGGAGTTCTCCTACTATCATACAGCCATGCAGCCTGACTAGCATCTCCATTTCTTTGAGAGATTTGTTGTCTTTCTCCCGAGGTAATATGGCAACATCTGTGCAACCAGAGGAATATAGTGCAAACCAAAATTAACCCTGCTTTTGGGGGTTTCGGTGGTAAATAAAGTGTATTGTGTGGTTCTATTAGATTTCAAGTTTTGATTGCAATACCTTGGAAAACATCTTGTGTTATGAGCAGAAACCATAACATGCAATGAACCCAAGCAGCAAGTCATGTTCAGCATTAGTGAAAAGAAAGCTGTTTTGCCCCCCCCCTTCCCCCCAGAGTTTTTAAGTTGAAGAAAGTGCAGTCACAGGAGCATGTGTATATACAAGTGTACCGGCCTCTCTGCACTCTTTCATCCGTTTTTTTGATCAGTGCCTTGAGTTGAGGACAGTTTGGTGATGAGATGCAGCCCAACACGTTGTGAATTATAAGTAAAGCATCTGGCTCGGATGGAAGAATTTGACCTAGCCTTGTGAAGTGGGAAAAAGTTGCCTTTAGACTATGATTTGGCTTTTGGACTTCGTACTGATATCCCCGATTTGTAGGGATGCTGATCCACCGTGTCCACTCGAGGGCAGCTTCTGTACGTCTCATTTACCAGATTTAATGGACCACAACAAATTAATTGTACTTCTATTTGCCTCAGTACGTCCACTGCTTCTAGGTCTCTGGCTCGTCACATTTCCATTCACAGAAGCTCACCTCCACTGGTGTTGAAGCCCCGAATCCTTGGCTTTAGCTGCTGCCCCCCTATGTTCTTTATTATTTCCAATGTAAAGTTGCACTGTAGAAAAAACACACAAAAGGGAAAACTCTAAAGATGGACTGTGCAATGTAAACACAGCTTTGGAAATGCCAACGTTAATAGAGCAGTTTAAATAATTTTATTTAATGAATCCTCCACTTCAGTTTGTGTGCCAAGACTGGGAATGCTCGTTTCTCCAACGTATTCAAGAATGTACCGCAAATACATTGGCCGAAGTGTTTGTCAATTATCCAGTTTAAATATCACTTAATGGAAGTTTCTGTTAAGCAGGTAGAGAAAGTGGTCACCTGTTTGTAGTAGACTGTGTAGTTTAAAAAGTAAGGGACTAGAAAGTCACATTTATTTTTGTGAATGTTAAAGTATTTGCAACTGTTGGGGAAGTAGCTGTCTTTAAGAGCAGCTATCCTTACTCCTGTTTCTGGTATTATTGTTATTTTCCTGCAGGGAGAACAATCGCTTAAGTCTGATGTGGTTTCACCATCATCTGAAATGGTCATTGTTGTGCGCGTGGTTTTTCACCTTCTGTATAAGGAGATGCTTTTTTTTAGCTCAGATCGCTGTCATTGGCTCCTGGAAAAAATGTTTTTGTGACAAATACAGTTGAGTCAGTTGTTGGTCAGCTGATTGTTGGAAGTATAGAGAAGTGTTTTGTTTGTTTTTTTGTTTTCTATGCCCACAGTCACTGCTCTGTTTATCCCCAGGTCTGACCTTGGCTGTGCTCTCGCTCTGTGAGGTTTACAAGGAATAAACTTTTTTTTTCTTGCAAATAGAATTTTCTCTGTTTATTGTTTTTGACTCGATACATTGAATTTGGATTTTTCACTTTCCAAACCTTAGTCTGAGACTAAAATATCAACCCTTGATGAGCCTGCTTTTCAAAACTTGTGGGGTTTAAAAGAAGTGTGGAAGAAATGTTTCTTGCAAGTCCTTAGATTTTATGGAAATGCACTCCGTCAGCCCATCAATTTGTTTTTGTTGTAATGTTTTATTTGTAGTGATTTAGCTCCAATGAATGACCTAAAGTAAAACAATGTCCAAGATGTGTGTTCCTTAATGTGAAATTTGCCATAAAAAAGGTTAATCCATCTGTTGCTATTTCTGATATTGTAGATTAGATGCACTACTGCGTTACTGCCACTAGGTGGCAGTGTTTATGTGGGTTAGAAGAGATAATCTCTGCAGACTGGTTATTAACCACTAATTCCTTCTTTTCAAGACCAGAACATCTAATTTAACTCTGACAAAAGGAACGTATGAATAAATTGTTCATGCTAACCACTAATCACGGCTGGTCAAAACATAGCAATTCGGCAATTTGAGGGTGAATGCTTTTCAAATTCAGACATAATAACCTTCAGGGAGTTCCTCTGCTCTGTTGACCGCTGTCTGGGCTCGAGATTTCAGTCACTGATGGAACCACAAGTGGGAGCAAAATATGGGCTCCTACGCATCTTCATTGGACTGATAATTCATTCATCGAATGCATTTGGATTTGAGATAAAGAATCGAAAGACAGTGAAATTCAATGCATGAAATAAACCCTCTACTCAGCATTCTTTCACCTGCCATGCTTCCCCAAATATGCTAGATTAACCTGTGCCACACATGTGGGAAAAGCTCCTCCTCTTCTCCCTTTATTAACTGGTGCCTTGGTTTGCCATTCCTTTGTTTTACATACAATTCCTAGTATGATTTGGCACCACGCTGTTTGGCAGAATCGAGCATGTGGAATTAACAGATTATATCAGGTTTTTTCTGCATTTGGTCCAGCTGTACTCGAGATGCCATTTAGAATTCACTAATCTACAACAAATCCAGCGGTTTGTAGAGAAGAACATGGGAAATGTTCTTTCCATGTATAGCTCGTGTCGTGTTTCTCTTGACCTACTCAATAAACATGGAGTCCATGAGCAATTTTCTGGCTGGAAATCGACTCTGCGCCCCCTGCCTTTATACCTGACCCTCTGAAAAACAAGGTGCAACAGATTAAAAAAAGATATACTTGCGTGTGTTTTACGTTGTGTATTTATAAATTCATTCTCACAATCAGATTGAAGAATCATCCCTGCTGAATGCTCACCACCTCTCCTTCTTTATGTGCAGTTGGACCCCTCTCTAACAGAAATGTATTGATTTTCCTACCCAGACACACCTAATGAAACTACTACCCCTGTTCCTGCTTTAAAAGCCAATATATGTGTTGCATGCTTCAGTTACTAGCAGATTTACTAACTACTCTTTTGTCTCAAACCTCTTAGTGAAACATGCTCGTAGCCGCCAACAAAGAAACAGTGATTGAAAAGAAATGCACCTGCAGAGTGCAGAGGGGTGGTTGTGTTTACAGCACTGCACTGTAGCTGTGATTATTCTCTCCATAGGAAGCATTCTTATTGCAGAAGAAGTCAATACTATGTCACTTGTAAGTAGGGTTGGGTACCGAGAACCGGTTCCGGTTCCAACATTTCGATTCCAACGGTATCATTTAGAAATGTGAATTTCGGTTCCGCTTTTCGATTCCTGAGGAAATGTTTCTCGCCGCTCTCCGTAGCCTACTGCATGACTGCAGCCGGGCGGGAAATGTAGCGTTGTATCTACATTTCCTACAGTGTAACCTGAGCCCAGGGCCGGCCTGTCGCACTGGCATTATAAATGTTCGCCTAGGGCGCCAGATCTGTGGAGGCGCTGCGCTGACAGCTCTGGGAGAAAAAATAAATGTTTTGACCGTTGGTGCTCATCCTAATTTTCGGCCTTAATGTAACAACATTCATAATTAAGTAAATGTAACACCCTTTTCATCCCGGTTACACTTTTCATTTGCCCTGTACGATGGGCGCTGCAAGTGATGAAAATGGGGGATGTTGGCTTATCTGGCAACCGCAGCTCACGAGGGTGCACTGGAACCGGCGCTGTTGTTATTAGCATCTGGTGCTAGCTGCTCTTACGGAAGAAGAAGATGTTTCTACAATGATGTGGAGGGAGAGTCCTCTCCAGTCAGACTGAGAGGCTGATAACTTCAGCTCAGTGAGGTAAAGGACTCTCAGTGTTTAGATAGTTCACTTTAGTCTAAGTTATCTCAGTGGGTCTCAAACGTTTTGATCACAATTTATGTAAACACATATTTCCAAGGCACTCTTTTATAATTATTGGGATAAAACAGGTTTGAAATCATTCCAATGTATACTATAGGACAGTAAACCAGACATATCGTTTTAAACTGGAGATAAAAAAATATGCATAAATAAAATAGTATGGAAGCCCATTTCCGCCACTTGAAAAAAATAAAATCCCCATGAAAAGTCATTATGAGATAAAAAAGTCGAAATAATGAGATAAAAAGTCATAATTATGAGATAAGAAAGTCGAAATTATGAGATAAAAAGTCATAATGAGATAAAAAGTCATAATGAGATAAAAAGTCATAATGAGATAAGAAAGTCGAAATAATGAGATAAAAAGTCATGAGATAAAAAGTCATGAGATAAGAAAGTCGAAATAATGAGATAAAAAGTCATAATGAGATAAAAAGTCATAATGAGATAAAAAGTCATAATTATGAGATAAGAAGTGCGCATGCGCTGCAGTGGCGCTGTCTTCAAAGGTCCCTTCATCACCTTGCTGCTCTCCACCATGCAAACGGCATCTAGTAGAGATGTTAAGATTCACCGATTCGCATCGGCATAAAGGTTCAAGATGCGAGTGCACCGGTTGAAAGAGTGCACATCGGCTACAGTTTGGGTTGAACCGGGTTGAACTCGCGATGCATCGATTGCGTAGCGTCTTTGCATCGGTAAAAAACCGATTCATTCATATAAAATCCCCTCATCCTGTCAACGCTCAGCAGAGACGATCTTTGATTTGGATATTTGCTTCGCCCGAGGCCGAGAGTCTCAGTTATCAACACACACGGAAGTTGAGGAGAAAGAGAAACACAGCGCACCGAAAAATACCTACAAATCAAACGTTTGGCAACACTTCGGATTGTTCAAGAAAGACGGTGTAATAGTCCTTTTATGCTATATAGCTGACCGCAGGTCATGGAGAGTAATAAGGTATCCGTAGACCTTTGTATGAGGTATCTTTATTACTCAACAGGTCTACAGCCATGATACATAGATCCGTCCTAGATGCGGGCTTGCATACACACAGTATCACTCCGCAGCCGCACCCCATCAGTAACGTCCTGATGGTATATGTGCGCGGCACTATATACTACAGTCAACTTGAAAAATCGCTCGCAAATTGTAAACGATGCCGAGCCGCTTTAAAGTACACACGTAGTACGAGGAACTTAGCGACGCACATAAAGAGGCGACATGGGGTCTGCGGCTGAAAAGAGAAACCTGAAAGTTAGACATATGAGTTAAATCACTCAGTGAGGTGTTCGGTCAGAGAGAGTGGTGTTTAGTTTACAGCAGCCTGTGACGGTCAATAATAATTTAAATGTCTTCCTTACTGTAAGCAGTTATGAAATACCTGTTTGTGAAAGGTTATTTGTATTCTTTATTGTTCCTATAGAACCCACTGCTTTCTGCTCACTGGTGAGTCAGCCTATGAATGAGTGTTAAGCACATCAGGCTGGCAGCTGTATGGGCATTGCACTATGGTAGCTGTTATTTGCACATTGTTAATCATGAGCAATGCATCCTTACATTGTTTAACTGTGAGGTGTTATACAATTGTACTGTAGCCTACTCTGGAGAGCTTTTAAAGTTAAAAAAATAAACGGCATGATGGGATGTGCAGTACCAAATATGTAAAGCACTTTTTTGTTAATGTATGATTTGCTGCATATAAGGAATAAAACAAAAATCCTCTGTCGTACCAAATTGAAGTATCATTATTTTTGCATTGTGTTGAATCGCATCGTATCGCATAATATTGAATCAAATCGTATCGAACTGTATCGCAACAGGGGTGAATCGTATCGTATCGTATCACCTGGTGTTTCAAATGTATCGTTAATGTATCGTATCGTGGCAACGTATCGAGATGCGCATCGCATCGGCCTCAGTGATGGAGATGCACATCCCTAGCATCTAGTCCTAAATAAGGTAACTATTACAGGTGACTTTTGTAAATGTTAGATGTTAAATATAGCCTATATTGCAGCTACACTACACTACAACAATGCAGTTCATAGCTTTGACATTACCTGTTATGAATATAATATATATGCCTATAGTTTTGTGGTAACGTTCACGGGTTAGAGTTAGAGCAACTCACAGCAGCAGTATGCTTACACTATTGTCATTAGTGGCGTGAACGTTACCACAAAACTATAGGCATATATATTATAGTTCATAACAGGTAATGTCAAAGCTATGAACTGCATTGTTGTAGTTTAGCTGCAATATAGGCTATATGTAACATCTAACATTTACAAAAGTCACCTGTAATAGTTACCTTATTTAGGACTAGATAGATGCTGTTTGCATGGTGGAGAGCAGCAAGGTGATGAAGGGACCTTTAAAGATAGCGCCACTGCAGCGCATACGCACTTCTTATCTCATAATTATGACTTTTTATCTCATTATTTCGACTTTCTTATCTCATTATTATGACTTTTTATCTCATAATTATGACTTTTTATCTCATAATTATGACTTTTTATCTCATTATTTCGACTTTCTTATCTCATAATTATGACTTTTTATCTCATTATTTCGACTTTCTTATCTCATAATTATGACTTTTTATCTCATAATTTCGACTTTTTTATCTCATAATTATGACTTTTCATGGGGATTTTATTTTTTTCAAGTGGCGGAAATGGGCTTCCATAAAATAAGATATGAATGAACAACAAAAATAAAATGCATTACATGTAGGCTATTTGTTATTTAATTATTCAAATGTAAACCGATCTTTTTCATATGGGTGTTTGGAGTTGTACCCCCTAGATCTAGTCTCTAGTAATTCTGCGTGTGCACCAGATTGAAGCATTTTACTTCAAAATGTTCAAACATTTCTTCCCGGTATGCCTGAGAGGCAGATATGCTTGTTTTTCTCAACAAGAACTGTTTTTAAAAGTTGGACTGTTGCACTGTTGTAGCTTCAGTGGTTCTCAGGTTAAAGTTACATAGCAGTGAATATAAACAGACTGATTAATGTGAATATTACTTTAAACTAACCTGTGTAAAAGTTTCTCGAATAAATGTAATTTTTTTGGTGGAAGAAGCATGTATCATTTTTTTACCCTGCCCCTCAAAGAATCGGAATCGAGAACCGTTAAGAACCGGAATCGAAAAGTAGAATCGGAATCGGAATCGTGGAAATTCAAACGATACCCAACCCTACTTGTAAGTGAGCTTCAGATTGAGGATAGTGGTGTTGCCTAATATGTCCTTTGGGGCGTATTAGCCTGTTGCACACATGTACCTGAGCTTGTCACATCCTTGAAATGCGGTACAGCAAGATGTGTTGAAGGCCACTCTCCTGAGTGATTCATGTAGTGGAAGGTGATGTAAGCTCAGAGAAACTCAACATAGATATTTGGCTTTGTGTAATTTTAGATGTGTTTTATAAACACAATACAATACAAAGGTGTCAGTGCCAACACCCACATATCTGTTTATAATTTCTTACTTTAACCCTTTTTTCACTTGACAACATGCTTACAGTTGTCTCAACACAAGAAAACGTTGCCTGCAGCATTATAATACAAGTAATTTTACTATATAAGCCTATAGTAAGTATTAGTATTGAAGTTTGACCCAAGCATCAATTGAAAAACTATTTGTGATTGTGATTGAGAGATGGGCTAACCAAATTAGCAAACATGTATTGTTTACTTGTGTCCTCTGAAAAGACTTAGAACTGCATAAAGTGGGACTATAATAATACAATATAATGATCTTGTAGAAATGTCAACAGATTTGTTGTTAGTTAACTGAATCTTTTCCTTTGACCATTTGTTTTTACTCATGCAAAAAGAGGTTTGCTCTTCAGAAATGGGAAATAAGATGTCTTTGTTTACTGTCTAGCTCTCCCTAACTTCCCATTTGTTTCATCAGGAGACCCCTATCCTCCAGATGTCCGGCAGGGACTCCTTCGATTTCAGTTTTGAACAATGACTCACTGATATCATGGGTATTTTCCAAGAAAGGACCTCTGAGCCTTCCTCCCCTGCAGCTGTTTACTTGCTTTCAGAGCACAAGGGCATAATATGGGGGCTAGGGTTACACACAGTAGAGGGAACAGGATGCAACGTATCATATATAATTATATATTACAGTATCTGTAACAAAATCATAAGATCTTGCTTGAAATGGACATTGAAAGGACATTTTTGTTGTTGGTTCACTTTGAGACAGAAACACTCATATTAATAACATGAATGTTGCTGCTGCGTTTGCTGTATACACCTGAATAGGTGATCAACTGAATTTAAGTCCCATCTATTTCTGGTCATGACATTACTGACACTGAATAGACGATGCATTTTGAAGCTCAATAAGAAGCCATGTGGCTGGCTGAATTAAACAAGAGAGGTCTCACCACAGCCCGTGGTGTGAATACAAATCATTTTTACTCAAAATACAGTGGCTGGAGTCAAACTGCAGCGAGTATTAACCGTGGTATTAACAGCAGCAACACACACTGCTGCTGCTGAGTGCAACCACACTCACAACTCGCGTGATTCCACAAGCGGGCGTCACGCACATTATCCGGTTAATTTACATACAAAACACCGCCCATGGGGACGAACATGATAATCTACCATCGACTGAAAGCGAACCGTGCGGAGGGGAGAAAAAAACAGCTCAAAAAAAGTTTGTACGGGAGAGGGCTGTTTTAAACCAGAGTGTTTCGACACAGACAACAGACGCTCGTCGGGCTCTTTGCCCCACTTTGGATTACGATATGGACGCTTTGAAATCCGCTGGAAGGGCAATTATACGGAGCCCCAGTATCGCCAAACAGTCGTGGGCAGCGGGGAGACATAAAAGTGAGTATACTCTGTTATTTTATACATGTCCACGAAGGCGTTAACTGGTGCTCATTTGGCTAAATGGACGCTAAATCAAGCTAGCCTCGACATGGAGCTAACATTACACCCAACGTTTACTTTACAACTCAGCTACAGTTGTTCGGGAGATAATAGCTGTCAGTGTAGGGGTGTTTCGCCACCATTACGAACAGTTTAACATTAGACTAGTGGTAAAGGAGAGTATTCAAAGTCTGAAATGTGTGTTGTGCTTTTGAACTTGACACTTATTATGACAGTATAGACACGCAGCTCGTCGTAAACTGACTCCTGTTGAAGCAGAAACTAGTTAAACTGCTGCTACGCACATCTAACAAGTCCATTGAGCTGAAGGGTTTTAACCACTCCGACCAGAAGCGGACACTGAAGTTTGCGAAACCCTTGTCTGCCACGTCACTCTGCCAACTGACACGGTTGTAAAATTACAACAGAGGCTCAGCAGCTCAGCGTGGAGATACAACACAGCGCCGTGTACCTCGAGAAAGCAGCAGGGGAGTCACGGGAGTGGACAGCCATGGACGGATGACGGATGAGTCTCTCTGGCTCTCCCTGGCAAGGCTGTACAATCCTAGCAACGCACTGTTGCTAGGCGATACACTATAGTGAAAAATAGGCTGTATGAGAGGAGTGGTTGCAGGGATCTTATAGGGGAGTCTAGTTCATACGACTGCGAAGCTTGATTTAGGGGTCTAATGAGCATTAAAGCCATGATAGGTGTTACTTGTATTTTTCCATATGATGCCAGGCTTCAACTGAGTATCATCACACTCACTGTGCTAGCTTGGTTTGCATACACAAAAAGGGAATGTCCCCTGCTCCCCTCCTCCCTTTTTCATTTCATAGACAATGGAGCACTTGGCAGCAAGATGTCACACGTGCCAGACAGTGCAATCGATGCTTTGTTTTGGTCCACCCCTCTCTTGGGGGTCTGATGCACAATCAGCATGGTCCCCTTTCCACATCAGACGGTGCGCTATAACGACCAATCAGTCCCTGCTGCTGGAAGCTCAGGCTCATGGTGAGCTTTGCCATGACTACACATCACAGAATATATGAAGCTAGCTACTCATTCAATCTGTGGCAATAATCACTTCCTCTCCTCTCTCTGATGCTGCAGAATAGCAGAGAGAAGCTGGTCCTGTCAATCACTTAACATCAATCATATCATTTATTCCCTCTCATTGCTTATTTATTGCAGTTTCCTGTTTCGTCTGCTTGTGTAACTGTTCATCTTCCTAGTTTTTGTTCAAAATGTTGAGATGATAACAGTATTTTATTTGGCACCAGTGAACTACACAGTCATGAATAAGAAGGCATACAGTTTTAATCTTGAAGTGTCAGTCGGTTTCTGTTACAATGTCAGCTTCTGTTTTCTACATTATATGTCTATACATACTTTTTTAGGAAATACAAATTGTGGTTATTCATCTTCTAGTGTGCCTTCTGGCTTTGGTTGTATTTGTATGGGTCTAGATTTTGACAGGTCCATAATGAGAGTCAGTTTTGTTCTCCTGTGTGTAGGCATGGCTTTGTCAAAGCAGCCTATTCACTTCTTTGGCATCTATCAGCACTGCATTCCTTTTCCCCCACTGTCAGTGTTGGATTGTGACAGGTTCCAGCATTGTTTTCATAAAACTTGCCTCTTTAATCATCACTGCATGTCAACGTATAAAGCGGACTGACATTAGCTTTGCCCTGTTTTCCTCCTTTTTGCAGTCTCGGGCCTCTTCACGAGGAAGAATGTGTCCGTGATGTCATTTCCTGCCTGGTTTTAAACAACACGGTTCCTTTTTGGCAGTCTGCTGAGCTGACAAATTCAAATAGATTCCATTTTAATGGTTGGAAATGGAATGTAACATCAACCATCTTTTTAAGTCATAAATGCCCTGGTTTATTTTTTGCTAATCTGACAGTGGGAGGCAGACAATCCCTGTCTGCATTGAAGAGAGACAGTTTCCTCCCACGTCCCCGGTCAAGGAGCTGTCTTCTGAGGGGTTGTCAATATTGAAGCAGCTCCGTACCTGTTGACCCAGGCAGATGGCTAATGGGAAGGAGGGCGTTTTGATCTTATACCATTTTTGATGTCATCATAATAACACCTGCAATGTTGTCCTCGGGTGGTGGTAGTTGCCACAGCTGTTGACTAATTTGCATTTGGTACATTATTCAGATAGCGCCACTGCAGCGACATAAGTTGGGGTTGCTGTAAATTATACATCTGTAGCTATCATTTAAATGCCATAATGGGTAATGACAGACACAGTAGTCCTTTAATTGCCTTTTTAGTAAGCCCCTGTTTGTTCTACCACAGACAGTGTGTGGTCTGCCCCTCTGGCCCCATTCAGCGCTACAGCCCCTGCAAAAAGTCACCCAAAGGGGTCTGCCAGGCTCTAATGGAGATTGCTTCTTGCAGGATTCCTTTATGGAGTTGTAAAGCTCTTACTGATTTATAGCCCTGTTAGATCTTCTGTATCTGTAAGCCTCTGTGTGTGTGTGAGTCATGTGTGGATAGGACTGCGCAATCATGCTCTGTCACTGTTTCTCCTAGAGGACCATTTTTAATCCTGCGGGGAAATGGATGTTTGACTTTCTCTTGTTTCAGCTGACACAGCAGGGAAACTAGGATACTTTAAGCGTCAGTAACTGTTATTATCACACCAGTAACTGGCACAGGCTGAGTTGAGCGCTAAATTGCAGTATGATGAATTTGTGAGGCAATCTATTTCCATCTGTTATTCACTGCGCTATATTGCATTCAGTTGCCTGCCTGTGATTAGAGCAATTGTACATCTATTCCCATATGTTATTATACCAGATTAAACATGATTTCCAATCTTGTGTAAACTGCATAAATAGTTCTGAAAAAACTCCTATTATTTTGTGGCAGATGCAGAATTAGAAAACCAAGTCTCAACAAAGATTGTTTATTTTTCTTATTTAAGTAAACGTCTCTTATTGGCCCAACTTTTCACAGTATAGGGATTACTTTGAAAGACTTTGCCATTCTGAGAAGCCAGAAGGCAAGTCTGTGTAGGAGGTACAGTGACTAACCGCTTCACCTTCCTGGTAAGAAATAATTCATGTAATCTCCTTCAGCCATATGCGAAGACATATGGTCAGTGTGGTAATGTAGTTCAGTTCTTAATCTTCATAGGAGATCTAGTTGACTAAGTACCTGCCATTTGAGTCTTTTCACAGCATGGGGACAGCACCGAAATCCCAATTTAAGAATCTTGAGGGGTTCTTTTTTTGGTCATTGGGTGTTTTCAACCATTTATTTCCCTTAATCAGTTGTGAACAAAGAAGAAAAACAGCAATGCTCTCCAAGTCTGAACTGAAGCATTGAAAAGTCATTCTTGGGCACCTTCAGCAGTAAAAAGCTTCCTCTTCTCGAACTTGTTAGTCAAGCTGTGGAGGTTTATGTGTGTCTTTCAGGGTGTTTGGTCAGTTGACATGTAGGAAACTCAACATTGTTTGTCGAGATTCCCCCTCCCACTGAAGTGAGCCCGTAATTCAGGTCAAACTTGCTCTTTTTGAGCACCAAAACTGTGTTCTGTTGTCTTACTAAACCTGACACACCCGTTACCCTTAACTTAGCCCAAACAAATCCTTTATAAAAATCCATATGAATGCAAGAGGGATTGTTTTTAATTTAATGTACCTGTCTTCCGCAACTGCTGCCAAAAATAAACGTTGAAACATGTCCCTGCAAATATTGAAGGAAGGGTGCGGAGAAGAGATTTGCAGAGCTGACAAGCACACCTCTTAATTCTCAGGGAGACATAACGTAAATCTGTGGACCTGTGTGTCAAACTGGTTCAACAAGAACTCATCAGCCCTTGGGGCAATCGGTGACTTAACAGAGAGTAACAAAGTCAACGGAATGGTTTATTCATTTTCATTATATATAATGAAAATTATATTTTTACATTTTGCTACTTTGTAACTGAGACTTCATTCTGGACCTCAGTCAGACCGTGTTCAAATTACCTTCAGTTTAATTCTGTCCCATTACGGTCCTTTTCTGTGACTGCAGGTCTCTGATTCTTTATGTGTCGGTATGTCTTATACCTGACCAGACTCAGCTCTGATCACACCTCCGCACCATAATCATTGCAGATAGGACCATTGACTTGGCTTTTTGATGGCATGTCTGTATTTGAGTTTTTTTGAACACCATTACCCAGTTTACAATTCTGTTGCCCCATATGAATCAAGCAGTTGGCGTGGCTGAGCACAAGGTGCTTTTAAGGATCAGTTTCATAACCCTGCTTCTTGTGGAGAGTACATTCTGGCCTCAGCTGGTCATCAGCTGTAATCCCTGACTGGCATGACTACTCATTTCTCCTCTCTCTCTCTCTCTCTCTCTCTCTACCTCTCCCTCTCTCTATCCTTGATTCCCATGTTTGAGTGGATTTAGCCAATACTGAAAGACACGTGTCTCAATGTTATGAATATAAGACTCTTATCCTCTGCAAATCCTTTCCTCTACCCAACTGGAATTGTTTTGTAATGGTCGTCTAATGAAATACTGATAGCTACACTTCCTTTGTATTATGCTCCAACAGAGGTATTATAATATCTTAAGCCTGCTGGAGTGGAAGATGAAAGAACCCAAGGACATAGAGAAAAGAGGTCACAGCAGGCTGCTGGACATAGCGGTTCCCCACTGACTCTTCATCTTACTTACTGTGTATCGATTGCTCCTTTTAGTCAACTGGCCTTTAGTTGATGTCTCTGTGGTAGTTTGTTTCTAATGCCGTTTGTGTGTTTGTGTAAGGCAGAGAGGCTTTGACCTGGTTTTCTGATAATATGTAAGACATTTCCTGTATCCTTTCTGCACAAGCTGGAGTTAAGAGGGGGTAACAATGGTACTGGATCAGTCTTTGTACCAAGCCGGGAACAGACAGTGACAATCCCCCCTGCGTATAGAAACACTCTTTTTCCCTTTGACTAACACTTGGTCTTTCTCTTCTTAACAATACTCTATTTCAGCCTTTTTCCGTCTTTTAGAGGTGGTGAAGATGGGGCTCTGACTTCCACAGCCTCAACATAAGATAACGTTACATTTACATACAGTTCATACCATTGTTATACAAGAGTCAAGACTAAACCACAGAAGATAGTTTGCAATAAAAATGTAACAAACAACTTTACTTTGTTCGCATAGTTGGAGTTTGTCCAAGGTTGTCAACAAGCTCAGTTCTGTGTCTCTGTATCCCTGAAGGCATCTTTCATCATCTGAGTCGGCAGTTCCTAAATTAGCCTAAAGTGTCCTGATTGGAACCTAATAATGCTGGAATCGGCAAATGTTTTGTTGCTGTAAGATTAGAAGAGGTAGCCGATAGGTCAGCTGAGGCCTTACTTACATAGCTGAAGACACAGAGCAACATTTCTTTTGGTGGCTTGTTACAGTTGAGTAATATGGTAGTTATTTGGAGCTATTGATCTTTTTGACACTCCCTTTGTTTACAAAGGTTGCTTGTGATTTGTTTTAGCACAAGTAGTAATCTATATTTTTCTTGTCAACAAATTCCATGAAAAAGAACACAACAAACCCAGGATTTATTCTGAAGATTGTGAATGTGTGCCGTAGACAAATATAAATCCTTCTGGCTGACATGTTCCTTTATTATGATGAAAACCATATGCATTCCTATCGATTCCGAATACCAATACAGTGCTTAGCTGTCGATGTAAATTCTTAAGATTTTTAAGAGCTTATTGTTCTGCCTTTGCACCAAAACTGATCTTTTCCATCAGATTGTTTCCTCCTATTCTGATTTACTTTATTTAAGAATTGCAAGGACACACAGAGCTGCTCTAGAGATCAGTTACCAAAGTGTCCATAGTTTAACCCTGATCCTCAGGGAGGAGCGCACTAAAGACAGCCAGAGTCCACACCTTTTCCCAATATCCCATAGTGACTCACAACTCAAACCAAAGCCAGACCCTGTGGTTTGCCAGGTTGTTGTGCTTGTATCCCTCTGCTAATGTGTGTAAGAACAACAGGAACCCCGGCTGGAGATGTATACACTAATCTTGTTCGGCAGCAGGTGGGCAGCCAGACACTAGGGCTGAACGATTTAATCGAAATCGCGATTTTAAATGATGCACTTATCAAATCGCAAAGCCTATGATTTTGTTTTAGTTTTTTGTAGTTTAAAAAACTAAAATAGTTCTTCTTGTGTGTCAGTCATCCACACCAATCAGAAGTGCTGTGCTCCACATGTACCAGTCATTGTTAACCAATCAGAAGTGGCCCATGATAGAAGGTGATAGACAGATTGATCCAATCACCTATTTTTGAAATACTTTTCCAAATGGCTTCCAATGGAGCTTTGGTTTGGTGAATCAAACCATCTGAGTCAGGTTAGTAATGCTCCATCACATGTTTTACATCTATTACAGGGTGAATCTTAAACTGAAGCTTGACTTTAAAGGAACCCAACGGAGGTTTCATGTAAGTTTAGTTCTTTCACTCGTAGCTCGGGCTGCGGGGGTGCTAGAGACGGGAGCACGTTAATACAACCTTCCTAACCGGAGATATTCCTAATCGGATCGCAATATCTGTCAGAAAAATCACAATTACATTATTTCCCCCAATCGTGCAGCCCTACCAGACACATTGGGACACACATTGGGACACACATTGGGACACAGAGGGCTCAGATGAATGCGCTGGGATTCTGTTCTCCCGCTCATTAACTGATGTGACACCACGCGGAGAGCTCTCAATGCTCACAAGCTCCTTTCAAACCACCACAAAGGGGAAATTGTTGATGCAGCAGGCTCGGCTCGTGGAGCCTGCCGGTGCTGTGGAGTGGAGGCTTTGCCTGTTGACCTGAAAGACTTTAGTTGTCTTTGTTTGTAAGGGAGGGCCACAAAGTCTCCCCTCCGTTTTTCCTAGAATCCCAAATAATCGTTCATGACAGACTCCGTTGAATATATAACTGGCTTACTCATGTTCTCACAGCTTTATTGAAATAATCTGGAATCACTTAGAATGATGTCAATAACAAGGATGTTTTTCCCAGATACTGTTAGAACATGAACTCCTAGCGATGCGAAAGTTAATCACTGTAGGAGTGACTCAGTCACGCCATGTCACCTTTTTAGCTCTGTTGCCTCCAATTTGGTTTTGAGTGAGAAATGTGTCACTGACTGCGACGATGAAGAGGGCATTTTTAACCTTTCTCTGTCCTCAACTGTTGGGATTGTATTCAGATAAAGATTTTCTTTAGGGCTGGACAATATACTGTGTCAGCATCCACATTGCAATGTATCGCAGGACAACGGCAACTATCTCTGCTGCTTAATACAAAAGGCACATTTACACGGCCATTTTCCATGACAAGAATACAAGAGACGTTTCTCTGATGCCACATTATTTACTTGTGGATACATAACGTTTGTTGCGTGTGTTTTACAGTCCTCATCCAGGCCAAAATGAGCTTGAAGGAGATGGCAAAACACTGACATTTTGTTGAAAAAATCAAGGCAACATCAGTTGAACAGAAATATTTTGTCTACTGAAAGAATGATGTTGTAAGTACTTTGTCATCTGGTGGAAAATCCCCACGGTTTTTACATATCAAAGAAAGTACGGAGGGGTGTGGCGCAGTGGATAGAGACTTGGTGTTGGGATCAGGGGGTCACAGGTTCAAACCCCACTGCAGTCAGCATGTCGTTGTGTCCCTGGGCAAGACACTTCACCCCAAATTGCTCCTGTGGGGATTGTCCACAGTATTGAGAGTATGTAAGTCGCTTTGGATAAAAGCGTCGAACAAGTCTAATGTAATGTAAAAGTAACTTTTGCCATTATGCTGGAGCCTTAATTTCCATCCATTTCCAAGCAGTTAAACACTACTTATGTTAGATGAAGCAAGTAAGATGGTGATAAAAAGACTGAAGTTGTCAGGATGGCTCTGTGATTATTTGTGTTTGAATGTGCGTATCGCTGCTCGTGCATCTCCCTCTCTGCCAGCCCCTTAACTTAGCTACATCGTGTAGCCGGCACTCGGCATAGGGGAGCGTTCCTGCTGTTTCCAAAGTGATTCAAGTGTTGCTTCTCTCTAAATGAACATTATATTTGTTGGGTGTACATATGTGAATGTATGATCGGCAAGTTGACTCACTGCCTTATTTTGCATATTCCTCTTTCTCTTTTATCTGCTTGTTCTTCAGTAATGAATGTCTCTCCGCCTTTATTCGTCTTGTCTCTGTGCGTCCGGCTGTCCGTCTGTCCTCTGGACGTCTTTAGGCTGAGGCAGATCTTCTTTTCTCATTACTGTTGCTGGCTGTTGACAGAGAGAGCGATATCTAGTGATCTTCTTTGACCCTCCCTTTCCCGCCGGCTTCATTTCCTCCGTGTTGGCTTTGACCAAAACACCCATCCCCACCACCTCTCCTTCTCATGATCCAATGGCGCACAGGCTCAGCATTCAAATCCCTTTGTTTATAATTCCAAAAACCTCTGCTGGGTTGCCTCTCCAGATCTCTTGTTGTGCCAAAAGGGCCTGACTGCCTCCGTGCTTTTAGCTTCATTCAAATTTAATGAAAAGCCTCGGCTCGTGCTTGAATGATTGGATCTTAAAGAAGAGGCTAAGACCTTTTTCTAGAGCGTTTTTCTTCCAACAGTCTTGTGTAACCACCAGAGGAGTCTGATGAACCCAGCCTGGCCTGAACAGACGGACAATCTGTCTGGATTTGTGACCACAGGTTCATTGAACCCCACAGCTTCAATAACCTGATGGAATTCTGGAAACTGTTGTTAGTCAAAGCAGATGTAGCAAAACACGTATGGGAAAAGATTGGATGATATGGCGCAGGCTTGAATCAATCTTTTCGTTTTTTAGATGTTTGTTTTCTAATATGCGTGCACTCTCATTTTGCTTGGAGTGGTCATAAAGTTTAAAAGCACAGTTTCTTAGAACTTGAAAAGTGGGTTTTGTGATATTCTCACATAATCTAAATTCTACGTGACATATTCACTTTGAATTAGGGCTGCTCAATTAATCGTATTTTAATCGCGATTACGAAAACAACGTAATCGAAATTAAAAAAAAATTTTTTTTTTTTTTAAAAGATTTATTATTTTTTCAGTTGAATTATACTTAAAGTTCAGGTTGAAAACATACTGTTCAATTTTCTTTCAATAAATTGATTTTTTCAAAGTAAATGGATAATTGTTTTTAATAATCGAGATTATGATTTGTGCCATAATCAAGCAGCCCTACTTTGAATAATCCTTTTTTGATCTCTTAACACTTATTTACATTTGTACTAGAGGTCTGATGTTGGTGTATGTCATTAAACCTGTCTGCTTTTTACACCGTGCTCAGTTTTAAAGAGAGATGTTAAAGGTTTGTAGACTTGCACTAAAGTTCAGATGAGGTGTACTGCAGGTGCTGCATGTGTTTTTCTTTGCGACATCTTCTCTGCTCTTGGCTCAGCCTTGTCTGGTGAAGTGTTGATACTTGTCTGAAGCAGGAGGAGACGGAGGGGATGGAAGCAGGTTTCCATCTGACTGGAAGAGTGGACTTCACATTGGCTGTGTGATTACAGGCTGACAGCACTTCGGAGAGTGTTGGCAAACGTTTGTTTCTTTAAAGGTTATGAGAATGGCAAACTGCTACTTCAACTGTTATCAGGTTAAGAACTAGCTAGCCTTAAGATAGTTGTACAATTAGACGAGGTCAGATAACTAAGATATGGTTAGAGTCCTAAACATGAAACACAACTTCTTATTCTGTCATGTAAGAATTTCCCCATTCTCCTTTTATGCTAAAGTTTGGTGGTGCTTTAAAAAAAACAAAGCATGACTTGACCTTCAGACCAATTCGGAGAAAACATTATTTGTGGACATTGACACTAACATTTGTCTTACAAAAGTTATTATATCTTATCTATGAAAAACGCTACCATGACATTGATACTTCAGTAAACATGTTTGCCAAGATAAGACCCTTCTCTTGATGATGATGATGATGATGATGATGATGATGATGATGATGATGATGATGATGGAGTGTTACAACTCATTCTGCATTTAGTCAAAGTTAAGGTGAAACTTGTAAATGAAGTGTGTTTTAGGGTAGGTTTTCCTATAGATCAAACAATGAGTAAAGGCGATTGTCACAGTTCTATTTAAGGGGCTTCGATGTAACTGGGACTTAATCCAAGGTTGCCAGATGCTGGCAGTGGTACATTTAATCCCCCATCATTTGGCAGTCAACGTGCAGATATTTGATGTGTTCCTGAGTTTTTGTCGTTAACACTTATTTCCCTTGTTCTGCATTCCATCTTTGCTGTAGTGTGGTTCAAATGTTTAGTAGTGGTTGGTCCGTGGTGATCTGGACACCTGGCCCTGTGAAGACTTGCAGAGCAGGAACCAGAACAAGTTCATTATCCACGCTTCCCTTTGAAGATAATTGGCTGAACTAACCCTCACACGTCTTCCACCCACTGATGCAGTTGCTGCCCTCCACCTGCCTCCCCATGCCCCTCCCCACTCAGCGAACATTAGTGCTCCCTTGCCGGCTCTCTGGCTTATTTACAGGTGGTGTCGCCCATGTGAGCAGCGCTCACTGACCAGCCGTAGCTCCAGTAGCCTTTGCTCTAATCAGCACCGCAGCTGCAGAGAGCGGCCAGGGTGGGGGCTGGTACTGCTGGTGGTGTTGGTAGTGGGTGGGAGGTTGGTTGTGTAAATGCAGTTGTGACCAAAATGGATTATTATATCATATAGAAAACAGCACTCTGGGTATATGCACCAGTCTAAAAATAGCTCTGGTTTACGAGTTGCTCATTTGAACGGCCAAGCTGTTGTTTCATTGCTCACTTATTATTTGTGCCAAATATTCATCTACTCATGTGATTCAGGCAGGCTGAAGATCTCTCTTTAGCTGCCAATGGATTTGCAACAATTTGTCAACCAAACGTTTTGTCAATCAATCGGGTGAAATGGGTGAATCGTTCACATTTTCTACGGGAGTTTCCTGCATAATATGTTACTCTACTAATCTTATTTTGGCCTTTTTGTCTGCACTGTTTCTTTGCAGTAGTATTGCACATTTCATGCTGTGGGACTAGGAAAGGATTTCTAATTCTTCATTTGCAGTTTTTTGATCCTAGTCAAAGAGAATATCTTTGGATATTGGACCAAACACATTTAAAGACACCGACTTTGACTGATAGAAACATTGAGATGCAACACGTTTCTGACATTTCATGGAACATTCTAATGTTTTATCCAAAAAAAGAATAGCACATTTTTTATAATGGAGATAAACTGTAGTTGCAGACGTTGTCTAATCTTATACGATAGCTTCCTCAGTATCTCATGGGATGGGGGATTCTAAGACTGCAGTCAGTGTGAACGGCTGGTCATCCCTAGAGACTTGCCTCCTGCACGCATTAGTATGGGCTTTAGATATCTCTGCCGGACCAGCACAGTCTTTTATGCGAATGACATCTCGCCTAAGCCTTGAATCACTCTGAGTATTTTCAAAGCACTTTTGACAGATTCTTAAAATTCAGTGAGGCAGACCTGTCAGCATTAGAGGACCGCAGTGACGCGTCCTAAAATCCGGAAGTAAACTTCTTCCGGTTCCTTCGTGAAAAACCAATGCAAATTCTCCATAGGATTTTGGAAAATAGCTTGAAATAAGGTCTGTGGTTGACACACATTTAAGAGAGGGATCACGTTTTGTTCAGCCGGATAATATCCACATGTCAACCTACTTTTATAATTTTTGAATCATAAATCTAGTCGCCAGAAGCAAAATGCTAACGTTATGCTATAAACGAACTACAAGCTAGTACAGCAGCAGTCAACGTCACGCCAACTTAAGATCGTTTCAACTGACTTGCACTGAAACTGCACTTTGAACACTTTAAATATATTATTAACATTTTAAACTGTATACCCCGGTTATCTAGGCCCTTTTTTGTTTTGTTTAATGTATACCACGTTTATCTAGGCCCTTTTTGTTTTGTATGTATACATGTCACACTCTGGGAAACGATATTTCGATATTTCTGGATGTATAACACATATAGAATTGTTGACAATAAAGCTGACTTTGACTTTCGCGCGCTTGCATATTTTAACAAAGCTTTTCATTTGAGCCACACTGAATTTAACTAGAAGTCATGGCTGTGTCAATTACCAGTCTGATATAGTTTTACAAAGATGACAAGAAGAGTGTAGATAGAGGAGAGAACCACTACAAGTCAGGGCACGTAAAACAGTGCAGCCTAGATGAAGGTGTGCTTACCGTTGTCAGGGCTAGCATGAGGGACAAGGTTTATAGTGTCGGTGAGTAGTGATAGCAAGAGTACCGTTAACCTAGAGTTAATTTATTCACATTAGTGACATTAATTCCCATCAACAAATCTATTTTATGTGTCACATGAAATCTTTATTACAAATATTACACACCAGAAAACACAGAAATATCCATGAAATAAAAATACTGTAGGCTATAAACAATTAAAGGGATAATGGGGAAGGCATTACAAATGTAAATATATTTTAAATAATTAAATAATAAAACAATCCCACCACCACAGGTATCTACAGGAGAAGAGGGAATTCTCTCTACAAAATGTGAATGCCCACGTGGAGAATGGAAATGCAGTCATGCGGCTGCATTAGCCATCTTTGCCATCCACAATTTCAGCTGCACTGACACCCCCTGTCAGTGGAAGAAGCCAAAGGCAGCTAAACGTACGCATTCAGTGGAGGAGCCATTTCCTCCAACTAGGGATGTCCCGATCACCTTTTTTTGCTCCCGATCCGATTCCGATCATTTGATTTTGACAATCTGCCGATACCGATTTTTCCCGATCTGATCTTTATGCAATGCATTAAGAGAAAAAAAAGGTAACAGATAACGGCTGGTCATCCAACGCGATGAATTCAGCTATCTTGGCTGTTATTTTTTTGGCCTTTTCACTGTCCTGGGGCAGTTTCTCTTTCCTTTTTAAAAGTCTCTGAAAGTGTCGGTTGTTTCAGTGCCGTTACCTGAGTGGCCGCTGTGTACTCATCGTGTTGTTGTTTGTGTTTGTTTCTCAGGTAGCGTATTAGATTGGTCGTGTTGAACGTAGCTCTGTTCTTTCCACCACGCGGACCCTCTGCCTTGCAAACATTGCATCTGGCTGTTACACTGCCTTCGCTTTCAATTTTATAATACTTCCAAACTCCTGACATTTTCTCTGTCCCGACTCCCGAGTCACCAGCTGAACGTAGCCTCTCGTTAGCTTACTGCTACTATTAGACACTGCGCCCACTCTGTTGCCAGATTTCAGAGAAATAAGCAACCAGGTCTATGAAAACAAGCACAAAGAAAACAACACATACATGATGTTGTGTAATTTTAAACCAAAACTAAGTCCTCAGGATGACTTTAAGACGTGAACATGGTCATTTTTGTTTTGTAACATTAAATAAAATAATAAAAATATTTTATATTATAAAAAAAAAATATATCCCGATCCCCGATTTTTTTCCTCCCGATTCCGATCTTTTGAAAATCTCGTGATCGGCTCCGATCCCCGATCACGTGATCGGATCGGGACATCTCTACCTCCAACCAATAACTCATTCAACCTGCTGACAAGAGAGCCCACCTCCGAAGATCGTGACTGGCTGATTGACAGACTCAGGGACAGGTTCTCAGGAATTTCTTGGCTTCTCTCCCCCGAGCCAGAAGAGGAACACTACAGCTTACTGTTCCTGAAATTCTCAAATCTGTTGGGCATCAGGGACCTGAGGCAATTGTGTCAAGCATGGCATTGTTTGAGGAGCAACAGAGGGCAATTCAGGTGGCTACCACTGGTCAGCAAACTAACCCAAACTGGCATTTGTTCAGGAAAGGAAGGTTGACTGCCAGCAACTTTGGAGCTGTCCTGAGGTCAAAGCGTGTGACTGCTTCCCTTATTGCCAGGGTGCTAGGGCAACAACAGGCCCTTGATGGTGTTTTGTCTGTACATTGGGGGACTATGAATGAATGTGAGGGCGTCAGGGCATTGACCACTGCAACCCAGATGCAGGTCCATGAGTCAGTTTGTGGCTCTCCCAATCAGGATTGTTGGGGGCATCTCCAGATTGTCTGGTAGGGTCTTCCGCTGTGCTGGAGGTAAAGTGTCCCTACGGAGCCAGGGAAATGACAATTAGTGAAGCATTGCAAGTCAAGGGCTTCTGTGTCAGTAAGGAAGGAGAAACATTCAGCCTGCGTGAGGAACATCCTTACTGACACCAAGTGCAAGGTCAGCTTCACCTCACTAGAAGAAAGAAGAAGAAATTAAGAAATTGTGAATCGTTTTTAATTTACATTTACTCGCCTTTGCAATGTTGTTGTTGTTAGAGTGTTAGGTTTCCTGTCAGCTCGTCTGTTGGGAAAATATAAAATATTAGTTTCATGGAAGTCACACCGTCACATATAAGAGCATTAAGACATACAGTACATAGGCTAAAACAAAACATCTAAAGAAATAACCTTGCACTTTGATAAGTCTCGTGAACATTTTCACTATTTTGACATTTTTATAGATCAAAATTGAACTAAATAAATCAATGGTAGATTAATCCATATTGAAAATAGGTGTCAGCTCCTACACTAATTATAATAGTTATATTTCTTAATTAATTAAGATAAGATATTACTGCCATCTCTAAAACGGCGATACAGTCAGTACCCATCATTTAAATTTCACCGTGACATGGACAAAAATGTAACGTCAGCTTACCTCATGGCACAAATCCAGACTCTCCTTTGGAAAACATTGGCCGGGAAACGATAGAACGAGCACGTTTCATGCGAAGACCTAACCCGGAGCAAAGCAACAAACCATTGCGTAGCTAACTAGTAGCGCTAGCTTTAGCTAACGTTAGCCAACGAAACGAACTGCAGAGTAAGATTGGAAAACACTGGTAATTAATTGTTCTATAATTTGTAAAACTACGGTGTTAAAAACGACAATTTCAAAAATACAGATTCTAATGGTCAGATATAGATATAAAGATACTACAGATACTAAAGATAGGCAGGTACTTGCTTTCAAGCAGAACACAGGGGAAAACAAATTTAGCAGGAGTGTTTACGTGTGTGGTGTAATGACGTACAACGGCCTCGACAATTTCTGTAGTCCTATTCAGCCACTCGGTAACAACCATCGTTTTTCAGACACGTAAACTCTTCAAAAATCACCAGTGGGGTCACTGCTGATGTATTTAATGTCGTAGAACAAAACGTGATTTATCTCTTAAATTTGTGTCAACCACAGACCTTATTTCCAGCTATTTTCCAAAACCCTATGGAGAAAATGCATTGCTTTTTGACGAAGGAACCGGAAGTGCTAAAAATGCTAATTTACTTCCGGGTTTTAGGACGCGTCACTGCGGTTCTCTATGTTGCCTTTGGTAAACGCTGAAAATCTCTGGACTCAAGTTCACTGTTGATTGAAATAACAGGAGCTAGCACTAAAGGTTATAATTTCATGCTAGCTGAGGATGAGCCTGTATTATCCCCATCTTATTTGTGTCTGCTAATGTCTTAAGTGGCCACACCTCGTAATGGACACTCATTAGTCCACTTGGACCACTTGGTTACTTGATTTAGTCCGTGAATAGGAGCTAATGATTCCTCGCCTGAGGTCATATTACAGTTAGGGTGATACTTATACAGGCACTAATGTAACCACAGGACTACAGCCTGGTGGTGTGTTGAGCCCAAAGACCTTGACCTTGAAATGAGTGTTCATTTCAGACACACCCATTACTTAAGGATGGGTTTGGTTGGAGCTGCATTTAGAGAATTATTACCATAACCACTCAGGGTTGGCTTGGTTTGAACGTTGTAAAAGGGAATATAATATGTTAGCCTCTGCCACAGGTTCCAAGCGGTTCCCTATATAATAGGGGTTCTTAGGCCAAGTGATGGGGTTCACAAAGTAAAAAAAGGATTTATATCACTTTAAAAGTAGTTTTTACTTGCCCGGGTACTGGACATTTTGCAGATGAGAAATTAGTAGCACACGTCTTCTATTGTTCATATACTATTTTTCTCACTCTGAAATGGTGTTTCCGCTCTAACTCTTTGGTCAGTTTGAAAGCTGCTGAACATCTTGGTCTTATTGATTTGATGTAAAGGCAGGTCAGGTCTCACAAGTTCCTCTATTCCCTTTCACTGCTCCATCGTTGTGGAGTAGTCCTAGGACCAGCAGGCGCCCCAGGCTTTCTTCAGATTATTGATATTATATGGAGAGAAGAGCATCGCCTCAAGCAGCTCACAGTCTTCCTCCGATAAAAGAAATCCAAACCACAGCCTCAGAGTTTCATGCCACAGACAAAATGTACAATATTGAGTCCTGAATAAGCGTCACTGTCTCGTTCGCCGGAGGAGATATCTTTTATGAATGACTTCACCGGCAGCAGTTGGCAGGATTGTAAATGAGTACAACAATTCAAGAGGGACCTGTTTCATCTCTTGAACCTGTATCAAAACGGTGAAACTTTTTACATCGTGGACCAACATACAAAGAAGTACATCATCAGTAATATTTGTGGAGAGAAAGAGTTGACCATAATGTTCAGCCTGGCACAAAAGCAATGTAGCTGGCCAAATAGATGACCATTAAAACTAAGAGTATGCTCACATATGTCTCATTTGTTCAGCCAATATCCATTACATAGGAGCTCTTGCTTTTGCCTAGAGGAATAGCAAGAGCTCATTTACACGCACCCATAATGAGGATATGATTTGGCTGCTGTTGTATCCAATCCAGTTAAGTGTCATCATATCGAACGCTGGAGGAGATACATTTACCAATAACTTCGTCGAACAAAATTGGCAGGATTGTAAATGAGTGTTGGCAAACAGTTAACAGGGACCAGTTTAATCTCTTGAACCTTTATTTAACACCTTTTTAAAAAAAAGTTGTAAAGTCATCAGCTGGGTGTTTAGATGAGGCAATTAGGGATGGGGGGGGAGTAGGATATTAAAGTGAATATTGGATGAAAAACACTATCTTGGTAGAGGAGGGAAAGATATACCCTGACTAACAAAACAGGAATACATGTGACAGACAAAAGTGTGCTATTCTTCAATTTTGTGTTTTGTATCCTTTATTAATGTGAGGGTCTTTTTTTATATATATATATTTTCATGTATTAATTTATTCATAATTTATTTTTATTATAAAAAGTCACCAAAAGAAAAGCTCTGTTTTTATTATAAAAAACCAAATACAAACAATTATTTAAAAATGTAAGATTTTTGAATTGGTTTTCCACCCGAATAGATGTCCTTTCTGTGATAAATGTGTCACTGTAAATAGAGTTTTGTAAACTGTTGTATGTCATCCTTATTGTTGTTCTGTTGTTTTTATGTTACATGTGTAACTAATGTCCTGCAGGCCACCCTTGAAAAAGAGATCTCTTGATCTCAAGGGGCTTCACCTGGTTAAATAAAGGCTACAATAAATAAAATTACCCGTTTCTTAACAAAATGCAAGGCGGTAAAGTGATTCTATTTTAGGAGTTTTAAGAGTACTATTGGGTTAATAATATTCTGAATAGCAATCATTTGTGCGGGGATAAAGGTGACATGAAGTGTTCATTCAGTGGTCGTCCCTAGGCTGACTGCTGTTCTGTCCTGACGTGTTGTCTCACAGAATCTCTCTCAGCCTGCCTTACAGTAGAAAGTAGCAGCCGGGTTGCTGATGAGCACGGAGTCACTGATGCGTGTCTCTTATGTCTCCTCTGCAGAGCTTCCAGAGAACTGGACGGACACCAGGGAGACCCTTCTGGAGGGGATGGTGTTCCAGCTCAAGTACCTGGGGGTCACAATGGTTGAGCAGCCCAAAGGAGAGGAGCTGTCTGCGGCCGCTGTCAAGAGGATAGTGGCCACGGTGAGAGACCACGCACACACACACACACACACACACACACACACACACACACACACGCATGTGCACACACACACACACACACACACACAAACACACAAACACACACTGCCTATTCACAAAATGTGTTTCTCTCCAACTCTCCACTTTGTTCCCACCTCCCCGCCTGCACAACTTGAAAATCATACTCACCCAGTAGCTTCCTCCTGCTTCTGACCTGGATGACACCTCTGTGAAAAGTGACTGTTTGGCTCCCTGCCCTCCTCCCCCGTGGCCCCCGATGACATTTAGAAGAGGATGCGATTAGTTTGGACACTGTTGCTCAGTATATGGCTCAGCCTGCTTTATCATGGTAGAAAGGGCTTAATGTTATTGGATCTGGCAGCTCACTGGATAATGAAGTTAGCGGCAGCAGAGTGGTGGGACTCCCGACACGGTGATGTATGGGGAGGGAGACGTGGGCTCTGATTGGGCCTAATCTGTTGGCCGCCCTTGGAAGCCCTCTGAAAAAAGGATGTTATTCTGCCGAATGGGATATTTTTAAGTTATCAATTTCCTGTAATAGGTCCTGTAGTGCACTTGGTTTAAAGAAACATTTTGTCAGGCCAATAGGAAGTCATTTACTCTGGATATCCCTCACTCGCACACACTTAATTTCTGAGGAGGTGTTTGTAGGGTTGTTAAGAGGGGACATAAAATAAGGTACATTTTATTCATGTTTTCAGAAATATTTGATTAAACATGCAAATGTGGCTTTCTCTTCATTAAACAGGTGCTTATTTGCATACATTTCTGGAATAGAAATCTGAACATTTCACAAAGCCACCCTGAAAATGCTTCTTTCCGTTTGTTGACATAATAGATTCAAAGGTTTTTACACAGAGAAATGTTAGAAATCTCTTGTCTACATAAAGCAGAAAGTACTGTCAAAACAAAGAAATATTTGTTGTCATTTTTTTTAACTTTTCACTGGATTGACTTTCCTTTTCCCTTTCCTCCAGGCCAAAGCAAGTGGGAAAAAACTCCAGAAAGTCACATTAACGGTCTCCCCAAGAGGAATCATCCTTTACGACAGTGCCTCCAACCAGATGATAGAAAATATCTCCATATACAGGTCAGTGCTCCTCAACTACACATCCTGTGTCCCTGACTCAGCCGGCTGGTCCCAGGTCTGAAATACTTTAGCTTGTCCTTATCAGCTAAATAAAAAAAATTGTTGTTTGTTCTCATCCATCACGGGGTGGATGCAAGTTTAAGAGCAGGTATGGTATTCCCAGACAGTGTAATATGTGTGTGTAAAGACAGCAGTATGTCTCATCAATCTAACCTTGTATGCCATCAGCTGTATGTCTGACTTTGAGACAGACACCAATTCTCCCTAGTAAATGTAAACAGATCTCACTTGCCTGCTGCAGCTTGCATGCTTAAAGCTGCCTAACCTCTATTGGCCTCAAGCTTACAATCCAAGTTTGAATAACTTTTCTAAAATTCTACATTGATCCAGGAGATGTGGGACTTTAAATCATTTTTACACGCAAAAGGCTTATGTTGAATAATTTCTCCTAAATTCTGGCAGATTGAGGACAAATCTCTATTCTATTCTTAAGTCATCCTAGAGTTAGATTTCTTTTTTACTTCATCTTTCAGGCTTTTCTTTGTCACCTTATGATTTATGCAACAGTTACATTTCTCCCACCTGCTTGATTTGACATCCCCTGTCATGGAAGAACTGTTCCTGGCCGTTAAGAATGATCATTTGGAGCTCACTTCTCATACAGGATTGTCTTCCTGTACATCGCTGGGCTAACCCGACAACCTCAACCTTTGAATTTATTGCCACAAGCTTCCCTTTATTTGTGTGCAAAAAAAAACAAAGCATACAACCCCACTCCTTTGTGATGCTTGGCCAGAAAACTGCTACACTGCTAATACTCTGATATATTCTGCCATTTGTAGAACATGAGGTAAATACTGCAGCAATTAGAAGGCCGACTGCGCAAGGTGAGTCCAGCTGTGACCTCAGGATGGTGTGGAGACGTAAAGCATCTGGCTGTATCTCGCACCCCATTGGATCGGTCCTCCCATGGACATCTGCTCATAAGACAGACGACCAATAAAAGTAATGGATTTGCCTAGACACCTAATTTCCCCGTCGCCCTCCCTCCCAAACATTAGCCCGTAAATCTCCATTGTGCAGCCTGCAGCTACGGTTCTTAAACCGCCCAAACTTTTCCTCCTTTGTTTTTATTTATTTATTATATCCACGCCTCTTATCCCGTAGTCATTAGTTAACCGAATGTGAGACTATCCCGCTGTGAAGTTTGAGCACAGTGCTAATGCTCCAAGGGGAGAGGGAGGACAGATGGCACACATTCATTATAGCCTTCCTCCATCGTTGTGGGCCTTCCTCCCCATTTGGCCCGCGCACCGGTCACTTTGGTATACTACACGGCATGATCATCAAACGATGGAGAAAAGCTATTTGTGGAGCATCTCAGTGTCATTTCAAATCCCGACTCTGCACCTGGGACTGACGAGCAAGAATGATATCTCTCCTAAAACTCTGGACAGACAACCTCCGTCCCCCGGGACAAAAACAATCACCTGTGTCTGCGTGAGTCTTTTCATGTACCTTTCAACAGGGGCCAGGCCCAATCTGAGCGCTGTCATTTTAAACTGTGTGTGTGTGTCCTAGCATTACTATACTTGTGGGGACCTACATCTGTTTACACAGTCACGTGTGGGGACTCTCCTCCCTTATGGGGACAAATTGGAGGTCCCCATAAGGGGAATCATTAATTTTAGGGTGAAGACTTGGTTAGGGTTGTGTGTGGTGTGTGTGTGTGTGTGTGTGTGTGTGTGTGTGTGTGTGTGTGTGTGTGTGTGTGTGTGTGTGTGTGTGTGTGTGGGTGTGTGTGTGTGTGTGTGTGTGTGGTGTGTGTGTGTGTGTGTGTGTGGTGTGTGTGTGGTGTGTGTGTGTGTGTGTGTGTGTGTGTGTGTGTGTGTGTGTGTGTGTGTGTGTGTGTGTGTGTGTGTGTGTGTGTGTGTGTGTGTGTGTGTGTGTGTGTGTGTGTGTGTGTGTGGCAGGTGGACACAGAGGGAGTGTGATGTAGCGACTTGTTTGAAACTGCATCCCTTTTGGGAAATCGCACAGATGTCCACTCACGTGTTCAGTTCAAAAACACGACATTGTGCAGCTCTACCTGCAAACAGCTGTGCGTGTGCGTGACCATGTGCAGAGCGCTGAGATTGTGCGTGCAGCTGGTTTCATGAATGGCATTCTTTTTCCTTTTTTTAAGAATTGCTAGATGGAACCGTTTTTAAATGAGATTGCTTGGACTAGCTTAACGGCTTAGTGCAGATGAAGTTGCACGATGGCCCTGCATGACTCTTTAAATCTTGCAGTTTTTATTAAATGTGTGTTTCCCCCCCCCCCTCAGAATATCATATTGCACAGCGGACAAGATACATGACAAAGTGTTTGCCTACATCGTCCAGAGCCAACACAACGAGACGTTGCAGTGTCATGCCTTCCTCTGCACAAAGAGAAAAATGGTACGTAAATGATTTTCTGCGTCTACATGTACCTGAAACACCACTTGTGTGCACAGTAGGCTGTTACCAGATCTCCCCCTTTCTAAATAAAGGAACACTTGAACATTTGCTTTCTTGCCAAGACTAACATTCATATCACCTTTGTGTATTTTAGATATGAAGCAACAGCCAGGTATCAGGTTAGCTTAGCATACAGTCTGGGATCAAGGGGAAATGGGTATCCTGGCTCTGTACCAACTGAAGCCAATAAAATCCTCCTATCAGCACTTGTATACCTCCCTAGTTAATTATTCATCATGCAAGTCCAAGAACACAACTTGTTTGAACATTGTGTATTTGTGCAGAATAAACAAAAAAGTAACCTGTCAATAAGTATGATTTATTAGTTCTGGTAGCTAGTTTTTCCCACCGTTCTGAAAAGCTGTAACCTTATGTTCCTTTTTGTATTACATATTCACCTCCTGGCTGCGGCTTCATATTGAGCAAACCAAAGTGCCATATATATTTTTAACGAATTCCCAAGAAATGAAATTGCCCACCACCTTGAACTATGCATTTAATGCCATGGGTTACATATAAATAAATGTAAAGTGAAAAACAGCTTCAGGCTGCAGATTCTGTACGGTGCAGGATTCTGCATTCAGGTGTTTCACACAGCTATTGCTCCTGGCAGCGTGTGGAAAGCACTCTATGCAGATAGTGTGTTGCAGAGAGACCTCAGGACATCTGCCACTTTGAACCACTTTACTTATATGTATGCAAATGTCCAAGTATTAAGAGAAAGGTGAGGAGTGAGAACTTAAAGGGGCCCCCCGAGAGAATGCCACAGAGGGATGACAGGGGCTGTCATCCCTCTGTGGCATTCTCTCCATCCCTGGAGGTTTGCAGAATGAGGGAGCCACTCCCTCCTTTTCCTTCCCCTCACTAATTTAGTTCTGGCAGAAAGGCCACGTATCCTCCCTGTTACATAAACAACTCGTCATGGAGCCTACGGGTTTCTTTTCCTCCTGTAGTTTTACTGTATGTGGAAGCATTGCATACTCATCTTCCCTTTTTGACTTCACCTTTTCCCTCTGCTCCTCCCCCCCCCCCCCCCCACAGGCCCAGGCGGTGACCCTAACGGTGGCTCAGGCTTTCAGAGTGGCATTTGAATTCTGGCAGGCTGCCAAGGAAGGTACGCATGGTCGCCCCAGACAACCAGAGAAGTGTGACGGAGGAGTGCAAATGTTCCTTCCCCTCTCCTCCCCCGCCGTTGTCAGTCTCTCCATTTACTGTACACACACTGTGTCTTCCGTCTTAACAAAGGTCCTGTCTTTTTTTTATCCCGATGTTTTCCAAACAACGTGGAGGTAAAAATGGCTCTCAGCCTTGACAGGGGTCGTGTGATATACTGCAGAACTATTTACTGACTTCTCACCTCAAACCCTCACATGCAGTAGAGGAATGTCCCCGGTGATTAAAGACGTCGCCCTAACAGTGGTTAAATCATTATCCTGAGAACAGAGACATGCTTTAGTTTAGTGAAGCCTCTCTATTACAGACAGCTCAGTCATGGTTAAAGAGTCATCTGGGTATCGACACCGGGGGGGTGGAGAGGAGTTAAGGTGAGCCCGGGGCAGAGGTGGGCTGACTGGAGGTAAATCTTCCTTTTTACAGTGAGAGCAGGACTCAGCCGTGTGGGAGGCTGGGATTTCCCTCGGATGGGTTTCATCTGAAGTGCAAACATGTTCATTTTCTCCTCCATTACATATTTATATTTTCACGTCAGACTTGTGAGGCATGCAACCTCTTTTAATGGCATTCATTTTAATAGTAGACTACGCTGAGGAAACAAGCAGACAGTGCATGTTCAGGCACCTCCGTGGACACAGCAGGCAATCTGTGCACTGTAAGCCTGGTGTCACACACATTCTTCTGTACAGCTCAGCAGAACACGCATGTGATTTACTGCATGTATGACTCCAGTGTAAATGAGCAGCTCGCATAATACAGGTTTCTGCACCCCCCCCCCCCCTCCCCTCCAATCTTCTCCACGAGTGTCGAAGGCGCCCTTTTGAATTTATTCGTGATTTATTCCTTTGTTGCCGTCTTGTCTTGTTTTGCACCTGGCACCTTGACCCCGCCCCCTTTGTGGAGTTATTCCTCTTTCCCCTTCTCCTCCTCCCCCCCCCCCCCCCCCCATCACAGCGCTCGCTTCTGCTTCTTAGAAGGAGGTTAGGCGAGGAGAGAGAAGGAGGGGGGGGGATGGTTGATGAGGAGAGAGGGCAAGAGAGCATGAAAGGCGGGGCAGCGGGGGCTTCTGGGACGGGGGGTGTGTAAAAGAGAAAGGAAAATGATTGTGTGCGTGTGTCAGCGGGATCTCAACCCCCTGGCAGATTCAGTGTCAGTGCCATTGATCCTGTCTCTGCGCGAAGGCGAGTTTATTTATGCCGTTCTTTAGAGACACACACTGGCACTGTATACATCCTTTTCTATTCACTCCACATTCCTACATGTTCTTCTTCTGCTGTGTGTTTTGATGCACATTTCCAATCTAAGGGAGGGATTATTTTTCCTCCAACATCAAGGCCACGGGCTCCTTTCCTCACGCCTCTTCATGTGGTTGTTTGTAACTTGGAGTTGAATATTAAACCTGCTGCCTCCTCTATCACCCTTTAAGTTTTCTTCTTTTTTTTTTTCCTGCCCTCGCCGTTCTTCGCCGTCGTCTTTTTCTAAGCGGGCCTACTAAGCAGTTACATTTGCCGAGCTGTTCTCTCCCAGTTCAGTGCGGTGTCACTGATGAAGGAGAACTCGTGTCAAGCTGGTGGGGTCATGGCGGGGGGAAAGGATATTTTCACAAAGAGAGTAGAAGAAGAAGAAGGGGAGATAGGGAGAGGGGGACACATCCATTGGAGTCTGTTTCATTAAAGTGACAAGACCCTGGAGGATCAGAGCAGGAAGAGGGGATATCTACTGTGTCTAGTTTACTGCTGCTGTTTCTTACCGACTCTCCTCCCACACCCACAGTGGTTCTCCGCAGCCCACCACGCGTTCCTGACCCACATTCCTCTGTATATTACTGCTCTCATCTCTGCTCATACATCTGTGTTCATTGAATATTCACTGTAAACACTACAGCTGGCTTTGAACTGAGCAGATTCGTATGTTGCTGCCATGTTTAGCTGGCTGAAAAACGATGCTCTGGAGAGGCAGAGGGGGGATACAGTCGCTCCAGGGGAAAGTTGTGTAACACTGTCATCACTTGGCTACCTGGGCTCATGGGATGTGGTGCTTTTTTTAGACTTAGGATGAGGATGAAACACAATCTCCTTCTCGTTAAACAGTCATGGACATTTAATCTGTACTTACAGTATAGGAAGCTTGAGTTACAGTGAGTGTGCATTTCTGTTTTGGTAAGAGTTCACACTTATTCAAAAGCTGTTTCCTGTGTTGGCGTCTGCCTAGCCTTCATACCCTGGGAAAGGTGATGTTTTAGGAAGTAGACAGTGTGGAAAGATGCATTTCCACTAATAGGAGCAGAAGTAAAAGCATTTAATCTGTTAGCAGCTATAAGGAACAAGGAACTTTCATTGTGTGTTTTATTTTAGACTCTGCAGACCATTTACATGCAGACAACCTGTATAACACTCCCGACAGAAGAGTCCGAACCGGTTAGAGACCTGGAGATGGTATTCATTCAGAGAGTGAGAGGAGGGTGTTTTGGGACGCACAAGTTACTCACGAGAATATTGAAGACTTTCTATAAGATGCACAGGAGCAACCATGCCGCCTCAGCAGAAACGGATTCCCTCACAATGTTGTGCTTTATCGTGAGGAGGAACAAGCCGCTGCACAACAGACATTATTCTGTCGAACACTTTGGAAGTAATACATCTAACTTTCATGGCCCTTATGAGCCTCCATGATGCACATGACTCCTCAGTGAGATTAGGTGTAACTTAATTAAAATAGGTGAAATAGCTTTATAGGGTCTCGTATCATTTGTATTTGGGCTATTTCAAAAAATAATGTAGCTATTACATTTGATGATATGGGTTCAAGACTGTATGACACAACCTTTTTCACTCGTTATGTAAAAAAACAACCGTTAACAAGGGGTGTAACTGAAAGGCTTATTAAACAGTGTACGACTTGTTTTCATCGGGACGTTTTACAGATGAGTCACAAGTGTGTGAAGTCCTGGGTTGACCTTCAGTGCAATTCCAAGGAGACATTTTGAAAATGCTTGATAAGTGCGATCCCTCTTCTCTAGAATGAGTTTAAGAGAGGGTGAAACACAATGAGAGCTGAAAGCCTTCTTCTCAGCAGGTGAGAATGTTTGCAGCGTATTATCCCTCTGACCCAGATGCCATGCCTGCTCTATTTAAATGCTGCACTTAATGTATTTACTGCTGTGTGTGTTACAGTCTTTCGAGGTCCCTCTAGGTTTCAGCTGGCAGATGGCCTGAGTAACGGCCTTGTCTGCCAATTTACGGCCGCTAATTTGTTTACACTTGTGATATGCTTGGTTAGAGAAACATTTTAAGCAGCTAGAAAGGTAAACGGCGCCTTAAGTATCACCCTGTGGTTACAAGGTCCTGAGTCACAGTTTGACTGACTGCTTGTTGTCCTCCTCCACCACTCACACAGACAAAGAGAAGAGAGTGAAGTCGGGTTCAGACGGAGAAGCAGCCAGCAGCTCGCAGTCGGACAGCTCGGCCAGCCTGGGCAGCCTGAAGGGAGGAGGTGAGTCATGTCACCCATCATCACGTCTTTCTCTCGCCCTTTCTGTCAGGAATCGTAGCTTCGGGGGGGGGAGAAAGAGTAATCAGCCAGGTTTGCTTCTATTGAGGATGCAGGTCAGCTGACAACAATCTGCGTTATTCTTTCACGCTAGCTTCATTGCAATAAACAGCAAATGACATTTTCAGTGGTCTATTTATGTAATGATAATGGCAATGATGATGATGATGATGATGATGATGATGGTGGTTTTAATTAGGAAAATTGAAAGCCGTGTTGTGGATCCATTACAAACAAATCCTGGTTCACCAATCCCCGTGACATTTACAACAATAGAGAACTGTTCACGGAAAAACAACCATATTCTTTCTGCTTTTTAGAAGAACAATTACAGCCCTGTTTGCATGGAGAGCATGAAAGAGGCCATTGTTTGAGTAGATGAACTAAGATGTCCAGGACTTTAGACGTGGCTCAGGCCTTTTAAACGAGCTGTTGGCGTCCAGTGAGCCAGACAACCTTAAGGCATTATTAGTTCCATGTAATGCCCTCGCTCTAGGAGTCAATAAGCTGAGGAGCATCTTGATGCCAGTGGCACAATGGCTGTTCACTTATTTCTCATTTCTCTCGTTATCCTGTTTTGTTCGTGCCTGTTTCCCTTTCACACATGAGCGGTTACTGTACAGTTTCTTTTTCAAGCAGAAAAACCTTAAAAAACATCTAAAAACATCAGCTTTGCACTGATGCAAACCCCCCCCCCCACCCTGCCAGGTGGCCTCCAGCCAGAGAGTGATCTCTCATCATAAATCTGATCCGACACTATATTTGGGGCTGTGGCCCACACGGGCTGTAAGGATGATCCCCATGAGGCTCGGTGTGCGTTATTGGAGAAACGTTATCCCACTGACCGTACGGTGGGCCATTTGGCTGCCAGCAGATTGTATTTCTGTACAGCAAATTGGCGTAATTGTACAGCAGAGTTATACACGGGAGAAGCTGCCGAGTGCCTTTCAAAACAGGCTGAGCATTGCCGTCCTTCCCTGAAGCAAAGATTGGGGACAGCCGAGCTTTAGAGCTATCAGAAAGCTACTCCTATGCACCATGTATTCACTTTGGCCGAGCGAATGGCATGCCACTGAGTCAGACTCTCAGGATCAGTTGTGTTGTCAGAGGTGAGTCAGATGTATTCATGAGACATGATACCCTCTGCTCTCTCCTGGCGCCAGGCCTCTCACAGAGGCTACAAGATAGGCATGCCACTTCTTCCTGTGTCGCCCTGATTGGTCGGGATTTAGCCGGATCATCCCATCTGTTATCGTCTTTAAAGGCTTACATGTAGCAATTAAAACGCATATAATACATCTATAACAATCTGCAGACAAAGAGTTTATTCATAGTCGTTGTCTTAAAAGCGTCATTACTTTTTTATTACGCATTTGGCCTTCAATGATCATGATCACCAGTGGAGAATATCTGATCAGTTGCATGAACATGAAGGACTGGTGAAGATTGGAGCGGGTGCAGAGCTGTTTCTCTTGGCAGCAGGCATACACTCTCCGTGAGAACAAAGAAAGACAAATGGCATTATGGACGATTCAGCCTGCTTTCTATCGATTAATCATTCACTATATAAAACGTCAACAATTTGAAAAAATGCTTTCGACAATCCCCAGAAACCACAGTTATATCTTCACATAGATTTGTGTTGGTCCGAATAACAGTCTCAAATCAACAATGTATAATTTACTTTATTTAGAGGCCCTATTCTGCTTTTAGGGATTGTTCTCTTTCCTGTAGTGTTACATAGGTTGTTGTGCTTGTTAATGCAAAAAAGATCTCGGAAACATAATCCATATTTTAAAAATGATTGCCAATTAATTTGTTTGCGATGCACTAATGGACCACTGCTTGTAGCTCTAGTGAAACATGCTAGCTTGGCGTATGCCCTGAAAGCCTCATTTCCACCTTAACAAACACCGAAGTCGCTCTCTGAGGGGTATTACCATCATATGAGTCTTAGGCTGCGGCCCCACGAGGACGAAAACGGCTAAACGCATAGGATTAACGCAAACGCAATCGCAAACGGCTTCCGTCCACATGCAATAATTATCCGGATAGTGTCTGTCCACACGAGACCGCTCCGTTTAGCTCCAACCGCTGGAGAAGCTGCAGTACATATGCAGGAGCCTCTACGTGGCGCTGTAACTTCCTCCACAAAAGCAGCGAAGAAGCATGGTTGTCATGGTTGCCCTTCTGTTTATTCTCCGCGGTGGGGGCCGAGGGAACCGGGCAGAGTTTTCGCCAGTCAACGTGTATTAAAGTTGAAATCTTCCGGACAAAATTATAAAAGTGCCGGTCAAAGGTCTTCTTTGTTATTTATTGAGCTTTAAAACAAATGAATAACGACTCTATATAATATAATGATAAAATACACGGAGCCTCTCTTTTTCCTCCCTCTCTTCGGACAGCGTCAGTGTCTGTCTCATGCAGCAGCTGATCCAGTAATCAGTGACCCGGCCGACAGTAAAAATAAACATATTTATAACTAGTTTAGGGAGTTTGAGAGGTAATTAAAATAGCTAAGGGCGATGATCTGACTTGAAGTGTGTGTTTTGCTGCAGCGGGAGGAGCTGCAGGTGAGCAGAGCTGCGTGTCTCCGTCCTGTCAGATTAGACTTCACTCGCGAGAGAAAGATAAATAATCTGAATTCAGGATGCAGTTTACTTTGACGTGGGGGTGAGCAGCAGAGGTGGGGAGAGGCGGGGCTATTGCCTCATCATTATTGCTGTAGATGTTGCACAAACAACTGTAGCATGGTCAATAGCGTCCGGAGCACGATAGCAACTCTGCGATCCGCCATTGTTGTTGTTGTTGGTGGCGAAACACTTCAGCACTGGCGCGGGGTAAGCGGAGGTGAGCAGAAGAGGTGGGGAGAGGCGGGGCTATTGCGCAATCACTATCAGTGATCTGAAAATGTATTTGGTCGTCCTCGTGTGGCCGAACGGTCTATATGACACTAAACAGTAACGCAAACGGCCAAATTCGTCCTCGTGGGGCCGCAGCCTTAACCCCCCCCCCCCCCTCTCTCCCACACTATTGCCTTCTTCATAACAGCACAATACTCCAACTGCCTTAGAGCTCAGTGTTGACAGAGTGGACAAGTCCAAGGGAATTGCTGTGGTGCTACAGTACAAATCATTGAGCTTTTACTGTTCGCTCGATGGACAACATTAGCCTTAAGGCTAGACAGAAATTAGTGTTGACACACATTAATCATCGGGCACGGCAATCTGATTACAGATCAGTGGCGTCACCTTTTTTAGGCGTGCGAGTCAGGAGGTTACTCCATACTCACTCATCACAATGACACCCACAGATGGCTGCATCGCTGAGGTGCATTAGAGGCTGAAGAAGAGAAGATGCATAGACTGTACGTGCGTGCTGCTGTAGTCTGTTGCCTGAGTATGAATATTATAATCGCAGGATCTCATCAAAAAGTCATTTAACTTCATTATTAAACAATTGTCTGTAGGCTTGGAATTTAATGATGAATGTGAAAGGTTGCTTCACTTACTTTATATGTTTAATTACTTTTATTATGCCGCTACCTATTTTTTTTTTTACCTTGAATTTAAACGTATTCGATATTTTCTTTATTAATGTGTACTTGTTTCTTCATTTAGTGTTAGTCTACTCTACGCATGCTTTTAAGCTGCACTGTCCCCTGTAACCATGTACATGTATCTACTGTGGGACCAATAAAGGATACTGATTCTTATTTGCATGTCATTTAGATGTATTTACTTTTTTGTTTTGCCTTCCAGAGGTGGCCACAGGAACACTTCTGGACTTGGCAGAGGGAGCCAACATGGCGCTGGTCCACTCAGGAACAAAGCAGACTGAATCGGATCCCTTTACGGTGCATAATCATGCCACAGAGAACAACAATACTGTATGGGTAAGAGTCGGGCTGGTCAATACATTTCAGCTGTTCAGGCTCGATAAGATGGGGACGAGAAGAGATACACGCAGTCAACACTGATTAATGAGGTGCCTGGTACCTGTTGTGTCCAAAGGAGTGGACCCTACAGTTACACAGCTGCTGCACAGTCACACAATAGTCTATTGAACAGAGCTGGCCTTATCAAATGGTCACATAGCTACAGAGGTAGTGGAAGTAACTGAGAGAAACCCCCTGAGACCATGTGAGGCAAGAGGAGACTGCTCTTGTGCAACACGTTCTCACTCCCAACTCATACAGATGCTTGGTCAGCACCCCTTTAGCATCATTCACCAGCTTTTAGTCGGATAGGCTTAAACATGTGCTTAACATTATATTACTACTTGATGAGGTTTTAATCAATCAATCAAAGTTTGTTTATATAGCCCAATACACACATTTTACATTATCACCGGGGGTTTTACAGTCTGTACAGAATACGACTCCCTCTGTCCTTTGACCCTCACATCGGACATGGATAAACTCCCCACAGCTCATTGTAGAAGTATAAGAAAAGGATGAAGATGGGTCCAGGTGGATGTCAACAATCCTCCGGGGCTGTAAATGGTTAGGTGAGCGTCAGACAGAACCACAGCCACAACTCATGATCCAGGCTCAGAAAATAATAATAATAATAATAATAATAATAATAGTAATTATATCAGTAATTTTGGTACTTGATATACGTGTAAAAAGTATAAAGTAAGTTAAATAGCTCAACCCGTAAGAAGGTTAACATTTCAAATCCTCAAACAGACAAAGTCCAGAGGGTAGACTGGTACTTTTAAAGGTAGGGAAGGTAAGAATGGAGAAACCAGCTCGAGTGCACTAGAATTTGAAATTACACAACCGGAAAAAATCTGCCCCTTCCTTCAGAGTTCCTTACAGAGCCCCTCCTCCAACACACACAAACGCGCACATGACAAGTTTGTGCACAGATGGAAGGCTGACAGGCAGGTAGGCCATCCAGTTATTTTAGCCGAGCCGGCTCAGATGATTAGTCGTGCTTTTTACAGCGCCAGGGGGGTGTCCGGTGCCTTGCTCAAGGGCACCATGGCAGGGCAGGAATTGAACTGGGACCTCTCCAAGTAGCAGTCCACACTCCATATTTCAGGTCTGGTCGGGGACTTGAACCGGCGACCCTACAGCTCCCAGTCCAAGCCCCTACTCACTGAGCAACTGCCGGACAGACTTATCATCTCTTGAGACTTCAACGTTATCACTAACCAACATGTGTGTGTGTTCTGTGTTTCAGGAGTTGGAGGACGGTCTGGACGAGGCGTTCTCAAGGTGAGAACACGTGAGATTTGGGTTTTCCCTAAAGGCTGCAGCCACACAGGCTGCTGTTCTGGAAATAGCTACCTGCGGTCTTGGTCTGCTCTCACAATACACCCAGCCTCTCCCTCTGCTGGGTTCACCACGGTGCGCTCCCACAGGCAGGAGTGTGGCTCGGTTTACAGGCCCTGACACAGCCGTCCCTCCCCCTGAGTCATGCTGCTTCTGTATGCTCTGTTTACCATCGGCTCAGGCCCACACACTGCTTTTATATGAGCTCAGAAAGACAGTGATTACAAATGAGTGCTGCTGAGAGTACTTGGTATATATATTACAAAGGAAAGACACTTTTTCTGTTTGAATACATTCAGAGAAAGTCTTAGAATTTGCAGGTTCAATGTTGACAGGAAAGTATGCGTTGATTTGGAATTCCTTAAACTCTGTCTATGCCTTCAACAAACTAATCTGTATAGAGTCTAATGGGATGTATGCTGCAATTGAGTCTAACTCAGCAGAACACTCGGATAAACTGCGGTAGTCTCCTGTCACGTCGCACCGCGCTTTTACAGCCATTTATTTCCAACAGCCATAAAAGGACTCTTCCGACAGTTTATTGGTGCATTTATTTCCTCTGGCCCTGCCTTTTATTCCCTCTGCTAATTGGAAAGTGGCCTTATAATTCTATCACTTTCATTTAGTGAGAGGGAAAATGGGTTCCACGGTATCTGTAATCAAGCACTAAGAGGCCATTTTAGCCCCGTTATCAGATGAGTATTTGTCTGCACACTGTAATTACACACCAACGCCATTAATCTCCCGCTCTGTGATTAATGACGATGCTCCCAGCGTAAGCACACACGCATCCACGTGTAGATTTGTTCTAATGGACATGAGTTCGGGCCGCCCGAGGGTCCGGTTTGAAGTCTTTGTCCATCAGGAGAAGCTGATGTACTGGGTGAAGTCGGGGTCAGAGTGAAAGTTATTAAAAATTAAGAGAAGACTTATGATTCTGTGCATGAGAATAGTAAATGATGGTAGCTGGTAGGTTCTGTGTGGTGCAAACCGTTTTGCGTGAGGACTGACATCAGCTTTGGATTAATGGATAGTTGTGCTCTGCCTCAATATTATTTCAGATACAAATTACAGAGATGTGTGTAAATGTTATTAAGCTTTAGAGAAACAGGCATTATTCACAACTATAAGTGACAAATGATGCACGCACATTTCCCCCCCTCCCAATACAAATAGAGATAACTGCAGACCAAAGTTTTCATTCTGAGGTTAAACATGGCTATTCCTAACTTTAATTCCTGTGAGGTACATTGAATTTCCTTAAATGAGACGTTTTATTGTACTTTTTGCTACGAGATGAAGATAAATCCATGTGTTGAGATTTATTGTATTGCTATTTGAAAGACAGCACTGCCATCTGCTGGCTGTGGGGTGTTTGTCACCATGTAATGTTAGAGCTTTTAAAGGGCTTTATTATACACATGTTCAGGTTCGTATTTGTATTGTGTGCCTGTGAGATGTTTACTTACTTTAATGTTCAAAAAGCTCTTTGTTTTTCTCATCCTGCCTGTGCGGCAGCCCCTTTTTCACCCTCTGTCTGAAACCAGAGCCCAGTCTGCTCTGATTGGTTAGCTGGCCAGCTCTGTTGTGATTGGTCAACCACTTAGAGATGTAAAAACCTTCACGTACAAAGTTATAGAAGCGCGAGGGTTACATACTGATGGCACTATGTTACGGAAGTAAACGCAGTAGTCCAATGGAGGCTATTCCCTCTGGGGGGAACTTTGGAATTTTAGCCTTTGCAGACCATTGACATGCACAAAAACCTATTCTTTCACACACAGTGACGTCACGAGCTACCCACAATGCAACACGCGCCATATATATATATATATATATATATATATAAATACGCCCTTTTCCTGGAGGTGCAAATATCCTGGAAGTGCAAATATAAACAGCTAGCTAACGTAGCCTGACAGGCAGGTAGGCCTGACAGGCAGGTAGGCCATCCAGTTATTTTAGCACTAGGTTTTTTTTCTGAATTAACGACCGAAGAAATCGCTGCATGTCTTCGGATGACATCTCTGGACTTGAGGGGTGTGCTCTAGGTCGTTACCAGCGTAAACTAGAGCTGTGTGGGTTGTCGGATTGCCCTTACAGACAGCCTGCAGATGTATGGAAAAACGTCTAATTTCGTCTAATTTCTGGAAACATCAGGTGAATACCCCACTTGTCACAATAATATTATCATGCCATTGCATATATGTGGTATTTTAGAGTTGACTAGGTATTGATTAAGGCAATAGACTATGATATTCAGTACAGGAAGCTTAGCAACACCTAGACGGTGTACGGCTGCCTGCTTGCATCTCGCGTAAAACGGCGGATACCGGAAGTACGGTGTCGCCCTCGGCCCAATACCCGTATGTGTGTGTGAAAGAATAACAATCTACACGAATGGGAAAACCCCAAAGGCATAATAGGGCCCCTTCAAGGCGTTGACGTGCCTGTTGATCTTAGTGAGGAAAAGCCAGTTTGATGTGCATGTGTTTTCTGTGTGGCAAATGTTGAGGAAAATGGGCCTGACATACATAAGATTTCTCTTTCTGTTGAAGCTCAAGAATATAGGCATTAGGTCGCACTGTGGTCTAAATGTATCCACTCGCTTTACTGCAAGGCCGTTCAGAAGAGTTGAATTGTTGCCTGACTTGTGATGTTTCCTTTGCACCCCCAGCCGCAGTTTGGATAGCTTTGAATCCTACTCAGGTAACGATGTCATTCACTGGACATAGTGACTTCCACCTCCATTGTCCCCACAATCAACCCACTATTCAAACCGCTCATCTGTCTGGATGTCAGTGTTCATCCAGGTTGATTAAGACTCATTTAGTTTCACGCTTTCTTTTCAGGCTGTATCCCATTAACAAGGGTTGTTTAACTTTATTAGAGACGCATCACGGGGGGAACTCTTCCTCATTGTCACTCCACAGTTTGATCCATCACCTAGCTTCACTGCCACAGAACCGGAGTGTGTGTCCACGTCTTCATCACAAGTGTTTTATGTGTCTCTGCCTCACAATGTAATGTAGTAGTGTCTCTACTACATATTTCATCGGTAACAGGGTTCTTATGAAACCAAAAAAAGCTTTGCTTGAAAAGGAAATGTGTCTGGTGTTGTAGGCGAGGACTTAAGCAGCCGGTAAAATAAACACTCACTTATATTACAATTACTGTGAGTGTAAGGTAATTATGTTAAAGGTGGGGTAGGTAAGTTTGAGAAACCTGCTCGAGATACACTTTTTGTTATATTCCATGGAATGCTCTTAACATCCCGATAGCAATGAATATCTTAAGTGCTTTGACAAAAAATCCATAAAGAAATGTCATCTGTTGAAGCCGTGGCGCTGTAAAAAGCACGACCAATCATCTGAGCCGGCCCGGCTAAAATAACTGGATGGCCTACCTGCCTGTCAGCCTTCCATCTGTGCACAAACTTATCTCGTGCCCTCATTGGTCATGTGCGCGTTTGTGTGTGTTGGAGGACGGGCTCTGTAAGGAAGTGGCAGATTTTCTCCGGTTGTCTATTTTCAATTTCTCGCGCACTCGAGCTGGTTTCTCAAACTTACCTATCCACCTTTAACTTTATGTTTTGCGATTGCTTTTATAGATACAATTTAGAAGTGATGATAGGGGCTTTGAGAGTCTGTACATTTTTGGTTTAGGTACTATGGAAGTGCTTGAATCTCCATAAGCGTTACGACAGTGTTAGGGCCATGGCTCCGTAATATGAGATGTCACCATGGATGAATCTGCATTGTTTGTATGTGCAGGTCTGGCATGTTTGTTTGTGTTCTATTTTTTATTTGATCATGATGTTCTCATTGCAAATAGGAATGCCACTTTGTTTATTGGCTATGTTGTTGTCCATACTTTCTGTACACATTCTACCATTGTTCACACATTGGTCACAATATTCTTATACTTAACCCCTGAAATGATCATGTGTATATCAATTACTCATACATTGTTGAAGAAAACGTATTCATTTTCTTAAAGTAAGGGCTGCATTTAAAATGGCAAAGCTATATGAAATAATCTGTTAACACACTTTCACACAATTTATATAATCACACAACCAGTATAATCCAAATCTCCCCACATGCATTTTCGCTAAATCAATATAAAGCTTTACTCATCCATGTGAGTACTATTTATACAGTAGTGTTTTACATGGTTAGGTAAGTGAAATGCATGTGTTTGTTAAGAAATAAGAAGATAGGAATTAATGAATCATGTGAGTTCTTGATATAAAAATGTGGGGTTGAGTATTGTATTAAATGGTCATTCATAATATCAGTATTTTCTTTTATCACTGTTCCATGATGGCATTTTCTAATCAAGTGTGTTTTCTTGTGTTCCTCCAGACTCGCTGAGTCTCGCACTAACCCCCAGGTCCTGGACATTGGGGTAAACCCTCAGGACTTCAACACTGAAGAGTGCCTGTCCCCAGGCAAATGGGACCAAGAGGACATAGACTTCCCCCCACAGAAAGACACTTTCTAAAAGTGGAGCCTCTGCCAAGAAGGACGACAGGGAAACGTGGGGGATAGATGTTGGTAACACATGGTTGGAAACTGTGAGAAGACGAACATTTCGACACGTTATCAGTAAGGTTTCCCGCCTTCTCCCTGCTGCCACGCCCTCTCTCTGGTGCGTCTGCAGACCAGAGACGGAGACACGAGCAGGCTGCTCACAGAACAGGCCAAAGCAATACAAACCATTTTATCCCTTTTCTATGAAAGACACATGCAGTCATTTAATGTTTGTTACAGTCAGTGTATTACTTCCTTTTTCTGTCTGTTTACCCATTCACTGTTAGTAATGTGTTTGTGGTATGTGCTTGTGTACATTGCGTTAACAAGTGTGTGTACAGAATATAAATGTACAAAGTGAGATGTGAGAGTATGTTGAGCAGGTTGTTACATGAGGTAAAGGTCAACAAGGGTGCTGTCACATATTTGATTTAGCTAGAGATGGAGAAACTGGATAAGAGGGAAACGTCACGGGTGGAGGCCAGAAATGCAAAATAATAAAGTTACTACCTATGTGCTTCAAGAATTCAGCCTTTTGTTGGGCAACAAAAGCTTTAAAAAAATATGTGTGTGTATTTTGGTCAAAGAGTGCTTGTGTGAAAAATGGATGCGAACAAAATGACAATCTTATTTTTATTTTCTATTGCAAAATCTATTTTTTGCACTCATCCACTTTGAAAAGCACATATTTAATGTAAGGGTATTTAACTTCGATAAGCATCAAGCTCATTATTCAGGCTTATATACAGTGCCTCTGTTAACTCTTTTCATGTTTAGTTTTTTTATCTGTAAATCACGGTATTCATAATGCTTTTTTCCAACATTGTAGGAAACAAAAACTTCAAATAGCGCCACATTTGAAACAAAACCAGTCTTTCACCCCACTGTGGCTCATGGACAGACCTGGATGTCAAAGTGGAGGCAAGTCATGTCGTTTTTTTTTTACTCACATTAATATGACAGTCTCTACCATTACATTGCATTTAGCTGACGCTTTTATCCAAAGCGACTTACAATAATCTACCTTGTCACCAAGTTGCTTTTAATCACCTGTGATTCATAGTTAAAAAAATAAAACATGAAGTCCAAAAGGTTTTTCATCGGCACTCGACCACTATATGTTAAATTATATTGTTGCATTGACTTTGCAGGTTTACTTTTTCGGGGAGGGTTCCCAGTGTTACTTTTGGCATTGTTTATGTATGAATTTAATTTAATTCATGAATTTACATAAAAAAAACTATAAAAGTACAAATGTATTTGTGTGATGTTTATTACAAAAATGTTTGTCTACTTATTTTGCTCACTGTTCTCTCTCCATATGTAGCGACAGCAGGAAACAAACAAAGTCGCTGAGAGGCTGAGGCCGGGCCTGTTTGATATTGAGTGACACGCGCTACAAAAAAGTACTTGCTGAGATCAAAAACTCTATTGAAAAAATAATGTAGTTTAATGAAAACTGAGATGATCAACTTATTATCCTTGGACAGACATTGTTATATTAACCAAAGCAATCATTTAAACTTGCGGTCAACAAAAAGTACAACGGCCCTGTGTCACCCTCTCTTCCACACACACCTCACGCAGGTGAACAGGATTATAATGAGTGACCATATTCATGTAACCCAAGCTAACCAATCAATAGTGATCAAACAAATATCTTATATTAAAACAAAACTCATTACTACGTTTCATGGCTCCTACACCATATAATGGTTGTTCTTGCATCCTTTGTCTGAAAGATCGAAAGAACAACAATGGAAAATATGTCAGTTATAATCCTCAGCTAGCAAAGAACACGTTTTGTTGGAAGCTCATAATACCCTGTTGAGAATGTTATTGAACTATCAGGGAAAAATATGAAACTGATGTTGCATGTTTTTAAAGGACGCATGTTCAATAAGTTATATGTTGTATGTGAATATACTCACTGGCCACTTTAATAGGTATATATAGGCTACACCCAGAGATGGGGTCGTTAATAAAAAAAAAATAATATATTACATATTACTTTAAAAAAAAAAAGTAATATATTACACTACTTCGTTACTCTCTACATAAAGTTACTCGTTACTTTACTCGTTACTTTACTCGCAGGGCCGGCCCGCCCCTCCCTGCAGGCAGATCACGCAGACTGCTAAAGTTTCAAATGTTCTCTTTAGTTCAGTTTCCATTGTCGCATAAGACTGATCCAGATCCTGAATGTTTTCCTATCTGACCATGGCTGTCCTCTGTCTCCTGCTATCTGTATATTTTGCGCAGTCTATCTCTGCTCACGCTGTTGCGTCGGCGTGTTCTCCTGCGTGTTGGCCATGTGTTGCACTGGAACCAGACACCGCAAAGACAGCCGAGCACGTACGAACTGCGCATGCGTGAGTGGCAATAACTCTCCTTACCAGCAGGCGGCGGTAGTGTGTATTCGTCATTCAAAACAGGCAACAACCGGAAAACAGAAGAAGAACAGACTACGTGATATAAACAAACAACAAATAGCTGTGCGTTAGCTTCACCTTAGCATGTGTTCTTTGCAGGTGTTTGTTGAGGTTGGCCGAGGCTATATACAGGACGGTCCTGTACACAACGCCAAATGGCTATATACAGGACCGTCCTGTACACAGCTCTCTGAAATGGCTATATACAGGACGGTCCTGTATATAAGGTCTCTGAAATGGCTATATACAGGACGGTCCTGTGGATAAGATATCTGAAATGGCTATATACAGGACCGTCCTGCAGCTAACGTCAAATGACGATAAAGACTGTCCTGTATATAGCCATTTGGCGTTGTGTACAGGACCGTCCTGTATATAGCCATTTCAGAGACCTTATATACAGGACCGTCCTGTATATAGCCACTCCCGTTGAGGCCTGATTATGACTGATTTTAGTAAGTAACGAAGTAACGCATGTCGGGGCAATGTTAGTAACTGTAGTGTGATTACTGAATTATAAAAGTAGCGCGTTACACTACTCCGTTACCAACAAAAGTAATATTATTACAGTAACGCGTTACTGTAATAATATTGCTTTTTTTATAGGCATTATAGGCGCGTTACACCCAACTCTGGCTACACCTGTTCAACTGCCTGATAATGCAAATATCTAATCAGCCAATCACATGGCAGCAACTCAATGCATTTAGGCATGTAGTCATGGTCAAGACGACCTGGTGAGGTTTAAACAGAGCATCAGAATGGGGAAGAAAGGAGATTTAAGTGACTTTGAACAGGTTATTTTAATATAAAATGTATTACCAACAGTGGTTCATACGATGTAAGATCCAGTGCACCCTTATCTGAAATATGGCTAAACCTATGGGCTTCTTTCTTTCTTTCGAACGGCTAACTTTGTAAGCCAACTGTATATTACCACTTGCTGTCGCTCTTTTTCTTTCCATTTAGCTAAAGAAAACAAGAGAAAATATAAGATAAGGGAGTTGTTGTGACTATGAGGCCAGGTTTAGGAGATGTGCTGTAGGACTGTAAATAGAAACGGGACAGCTTCAAGACAAAAGAAAAAGCTTTATTAGAAGTTAAAACAGTTACATTTAAGTCCAGTTATGGAACACACTTATAAGGCAAGTGCAAATGAATTATGTATTTCAGTTGCATTTACCTTGTGTGATATCTTCCAGACTGAGAGGCTCTAGCACAGGCATGTTTGTTTGACCATCACCACAAAGAAAATCTTGCATTGTGAACTTTTTGTGATGAGTTTTCATGTTACATTATTTAGCCCTCGCAGAGACCACTGCATCCTCCTCTGCTTCTCCATCTACATCTGTTGCTCCAGGCATTTCAAAACTCTGAATCAGGAGCTGAATTAAGGTGACCATGTGTAATGATGTGCCGTTGGTGAAACAGCAGCAGACATTTGAACACAATGCGTGAAGACACTTAGAAACACTTTGTTGTTGCAATATTGTGCACTTTTTAAGGTAAAAATACTCACCACCCACTTCACAATTGTAACTTGACTACGTGACCGATTTGTGACTTTTCATCATCACATGATGAAAGACCATGCCTAAGGTCTTACTCACAGCTTGCATCAGCCTGCCAGCAGAAAGTCGGCGTTTACCAGCTAAGGCTAAAGCAGTTTCCGGTTATATTTTCAAAATAAGATTCCTGATATGCTTTTTGAAGAAACACACTCCTCAATGTCAGTCTTGGTACTTTATTGACAAAGATGACGACACCCTGAAACAGAGCAATGCCGCAGGATAAGCTGACAAAGTATTACATACATGCATGTCATGACCAATACACATATATTAAATTACATATATTAAAGACACACTAAACAGTAGTGGAAACAGTCTTACATGAGTGAGTGGATGAACGTCTCAACTCGAGGCGGAGTGAATGAACAACATGTGAACTAAAATGGCCGCTAAGCACTACCGGGTCAAAGCACGGCATATCCGGGCAGCGACAGCAGTGACGCTGCCCTCTTGTGGCCGGCGATAAACTCTTCATCCCCCCCAGACCGGAAAGCTATGGGACGGAATAGGTTAACGGTCTAAATCCAGCTGCCGGACTCGGGCTCGTAACGTGCAGGCGGCCTCCTCACGCGGCCTGGCCGATTAGGCTGGGGCAGCATTGGCGGCGACTGTGGCACCGGTGCGCCCAGGAAGGCACCCGTAGGAACGGTGAGGTCAGAGGACGCCTCACCGGCAGGTGCCGGTGGGGAAGCGCCCATAGCCGGGTCGCGGGGTCCAACAGCCGGCCGCTGAGCGATCCCCTGGGGCGTCGCCCAGCCCGGGTGGATAGGTGGGGGCTGATGGTCCAGAGCAGCGGGCGGCGGCAAGGGCGCAGCCGGCTGCTCACGGGCGCAGGGTGTGGCCGGCGTATAGGCACGGAGGAAGCGCCGGTTGCGCAGTGTCAAACGTCCCGAACCGTCAACCCTGATCCGATACTGGTCGTGGCCCGGCGACTCCACCACGATCCCTGACCTGTCCCATTTATGGGGGCTTGGGCCTTGCTGGTTCTGGAGGAATACCCTTTCGCCGAGTGCCAATGGGCGGAGCGGTCTTGAGTGAGTCCCCAGAGACTCGGTGGTACGGGACATACGGGTCCGAAGGGCGTCCTCCTTCGCCGCCCATGCCTCGCGCCATAGCAGGCGGATGTGCGGGTTCGAGAACTTCTCGAGGCGGTTCACGAAGGAGAGCGAGCCACGAAGGGGGCGGCCGAAGATGATCTGCGCTGGCGAGAGGTTGCAGTCGGGGTCAGGCGTGTTTCGCAGCTGCAGCATAGCACGCAGGAAGCGGTCCTGATCAAGGCCGCCCGACGGGCCGGTGTTGGACATAAGGAGGCGCTTAGCGGTCTTAACCGCAACTTCTGCCCTCCCATTAGACTGCGGGAAGCTAACGGACGACACACGGTGTTTGACGTGCCATAAGCGGAGGAAATCCTCAGTGTGGCTCGCCTTGAATTCCGGACCACCGTCGCTCGAGAGCTCCTCCGGTACGCCGAAGGTGGCGAAGAATGAACGGAGGTGTTGGACCAGGCCAGCTGAGCCCGCCAGGGCAGTACCCGCCGTAGAGCTCAGGACCTCTACCCAGCCCGAGAGACGGTCCCCGACAACTAGGTAGTGGCGGCCCCCATAGTCGAAGAAGTCAGCAAACACCGCCTCGAATGGCGTGGACGGGGGTGAGGACGGCAGGGGGGGTGTAGCCGCCTGTGACGGAGCATTGCGGTTGCAGTCTGCACATCCGTCCCTGGTGGCCTGAATGTCCCCGGACATCCCGGGCCAGTAAACTATGGCTCGGGCATGCTGCCCCATCGCTGAGGTTCCCTGGTGGGCGGCATGGAGATGCTGAAGGACTCTCCCACGGAGGGATGGGGGGACCACGACGCGGTCCCGATAGAGCAGGACGCCGTCCTGTGCGTAGATGGACTCACAGACCGATGACAGACTCGCCAGGGCAGGGTCATTTACGTCAATCCCACCCTCCTGCTCGATGAGTTGGAGGAGGTGGCCGAGGCATCCGTCAGCTGCTGTCTCCCGTGCGAGGAGGGGCCAAGAGACGGCTCCGAGCTCCCGTGCGTCGTCGCGGATGGAGACCATGAGTGCTGACTCCACGGCGTCAGGCCCGCTCGGCAGCCCCAATGAGAGGCCGTTCGCTGAGCCCGAGGGGGAAGGATGCCTCGACGTGGCATCAGCGGCATAGTTGCTCTTGCCAGGCAGATGCACAATGTCAAAGCGCCATGGGAGGGTGCGCTGCTTGAGTCTAAACAGACGCGAGTTTGTGATCTCATCCAGCGTACGGTCGCCAAAGATCTTCACCAACGGCTTATGGTCGGTGACCACGACGAGGTTGTCGGACCCCTGCGTGAAGTACCGCGTCTGTTCCAGACCCCAGGCCACAGCTAAGGCCTCTCCCTCGACGGCCGCATAGCGTTGCTCCGCAGGGGACAGGAAACGTGAGCCCGCGAGGGTGATCCTCCATCCACCTGGACAGCAGTCCGGTATGCCCGAGGCACAGTGACAATGTTGCTGGAGCAGGAAGTAGCCAATGCCACGCATGGACCAGTCAGGGCGGAGGCAGGTACGCTTCTGCATGTCGTAGATCTCCACGCCCTCACGGATGGCCTCCATTATGGCTTGCTTGGACACCTGGAAGGCCTCCTCCAGAACGGGGGACCATAGGAACACACAGCGTGGGCTGAGGAACGGCTTAAATGGAGCCATCGTGTCACGCAACTGGGCGTAGTTGGCCACCTGGTTGACAAGGCCGAACCAACTCCTGATGTCCGTCGTGGAGCTAGGGGTGGGGAAGTCCCGGATGGCGTCCAAGTATTTCGGGAGCGGTTCGATGGTAGATTCCGACACCCTGAAGCCAGCAAAATCGACGCACCTCTCCGCGAACTGAAACTTGTCTGAGTTCAACACGATTCCTGACCGGCCGACACGCGTCAGGAAGTCGATGGTCCTCCACCAGTGTTGCTCCAGGTCGGTGTCATAGTGGATGGTATCATCCACGCAACGTTCCTTGCGTTCATAGTCCGAGAGGACGGCATCAAACCGACGGTTGTAGCCATCCCCTGATGACAGGAAACCCTGTGGTGCCCTGGTGTAGCGCCAACGGCCGAAGGGTGTGATGAAGGTAGTGAGGTGGCGATCCGACTCACGCAGGGGGACACTGTGGTAGCCGTTCCAGGCGTCCGTGACGGTCTTCCAGGTGCCCTTCGGGACGCGGCGTGCAAGGTGGAACGGGGACTCAGTGGCAAAGGTCTCACGTTGGCAGAACTTGTTAAGGGGGGAGAGGTCCACGGTCCTGCGTGGGGAGCCGTCGTGCTTCCGAGTGACTACCATACGATGGCACCACGTCACAGGCTCGCCGTATGGCACACGTTCAATGACCCCAAGGGCTTCGTCCCGCAGTAGGTCATCGTGGACCCTCCGCTGCCAGTGTAGAGGCACTGTAGCCGCGGTGTGACATGCCCTAGGCGTAGCTGCGGGGTCCACGTGCATCTCGATAGGTGGCCCCTCCATGCATGGTAGTGCTCGATGGGGGCAAGTATTGAACGTTGACGAGGCATATCTCCCGAGTAGCCAATCTTTCATCCTGTTATTGTTCTCTGGCTTACAAGGGAACGGCAGTGCTACGGGGCGTGCCGGGGGGACCGTACGCTGAGGACATGTGCACTGGGCGTCCCGGGGGTCACCTGGCCCCACACAGCCGCCGTTGGCTGACCTCGTCGCATTGACGGACAAGGGCTGGTCTGGCGTGTCAGGGCTACGCCTTTCCTTGTGCCCCCCTGCAACGTCGTCCGATGGGAAGTTCACGGGCAATAGGCCGAGGTTGAGCAACGACTCGTAGGAGAGGTACATGGCCCGGACCGAGCTGCTCACATATACCATGGAACGGCAGGATGTGACACGCCCCCCACTGCAGGTTGTCGAGAGCCTAGCGAAGAACGCCCCCTCGATGGATATAGGGGAGCGGTTGGCGGCTGACAGGCTGAGGCTGACGGGTCGCAGGTCGTCCCGCGAGAAACTGCAGGCCAGGAACTCCTCCAGCGACCAAAGGTCCGACTGCGCGCCAGTGTCCGCGACGGCGGATATCCGAGTTCCGTCGGCCGAGCCCCGGTTGCCGGTGCCATCCCTCAGCCCGACTGGCATGTCCATCGAGATGGTGATTAATGCTCGGGGGTGGTCTCTCAGCCTGGCCCGTCTCCATTCGCCCTTGGAGAAGATGTGGTGCTCGAGTCTGATAGGTGCTTGTCTGTTGACACATCCGTGCGACGTCGGGGCGCGGCGTCGGCGATGGCTCCTGTGACGTCGGCCAGGGCGGGCCCCAGCTTGCACCGATGAGACCTGGGAGACCGGCTCCGACCCCATGGCGGCCTGTTGACTGTCGGACGACGGCTGTTGACGCCTCTGTCGTCGGCGGGCCCTATAGCAGCCAATGCACACCTGGTGAGGCTTAGGATTCCACCCGCGAGGCCCCTCCGTGAAGACGTTAAAGACGCTCTTACATTCCGGGCACGAGGCACGTTTAGCCCCGTCCGCAGGGCTCGGGGCGGGGCTCGTCTGTGGAGTCGTCTTCAGGCGCCGGAATGACGACATGGCTGATAGGGAGGACGACGGGAGAGCGTTACGGGCCATCTCTCTGTTCTCGACGAGTGCAATTACGTTATTAACTGGCTTAACCAGGACGTCAGGTGTCCCCAGCGTCTCGCGGCGTATGTTCGAGTCATAAATGCCATTGAGCAGAACATCACGGATGATGTGGTCGGTATAGTCCACGTCCTTACCACACTCGCATACCGCATTATATGCACATGTCTCTGCTTTACCCTGCACTCTGGCAGCGAATGCACGGAATGTCTCATCGCGTTCCTGGCGGAGCTGAAGTAGCTCGGTGCGCAGGACGCATGTAGCAACTGGGATGACAGCTAGGGAACGCATGACGGTGATTAGGTCTGGCAAGGGTCCGGAAGCGGCGTCGGGAGCGGCTTTCAACAGGCTGTCTCCAAGTACAGGTCCAGCGCACTGAAACAGCTGGAAGGGGGCCTGGGCATCCCCTATGCCTGAGCCGGCGCGGAATACGTCCCATCGGCGGATGAACACGTTCCATTCCTCTATCGACACGCCCACATCAACTTTGGGCCGATCGAGTCTCGGGCCGTGAGGGGCTGGGGCCTGGTCTGGCGCGGCCATGACAGGCGCTGCGTGCTGGTGGCTAAATCCATGAATCGTCAATATAGCAATGACGAGTGCTTCAGACAAATCTTGGGATTCGAACTCGCAGCCGGGGACAGGGCATCCAACAATGACCATGGTGTCGTCATGAAGAAACACACTCCTCAATGTCAGTCTTGGTACTTTATTGACAAAGATGACGACACCCTGAAACAGAGCAATGCCGCAGCATAAGCTGACAAAGTATTACATACATGCATGTCATGACCAATACACATATATTAAATTACATATATTAAAGACACACTAAACAGTAGTGGAAACAGTCTTACATGAGTGAGTGGATGAACGTCTCAACTCGAGGCGGAGTGAATGAACAACATGTGAACTAAAATGGCCGCTAAGCACTACCGGGTCAAAGCACGGCATATCCGGGCAGCGACAGCAGTGACGCTGCCCTCTTGTGGCCGGCGATAAACTCTTCACTTTTGTGCTTGTTTGCATTAAAGGTCCCATGTCATGGCCATTTCCACTGATCATAATTCCATTGTTGAGGTCTACTAGAATAGATTTATACTGTGCAATTTTCCAAACTCACATTGGTTTCGCATACAGCATCTCTGTAAAGTATGTGTATTCACTCTCTCCACTAAACGGCTCGTTTCAGCTCTTGCCCCCCTCCCCTCCCTGTGAGCCCAGTGTGCTCCGATTGGTCGGGACCAGTCGGGACGTTGTGAATCGCGCTGAGCTCCGTGGAGGTGTAATTTCCTTGTTTAGCGATACACAGCGAAACACAGCCAAACTCACCCTGAGCACACACAAAGTCACAGCCGAAGTAAAAACAATAAGTGTGGCTTGATATTGAGTAAGAAAAAGGTTGATAAACGGTGTGAGAATGGGTCTGTAGAGAGAATTTCGCCCGCGATCCCAACTGTCTGTTATCAGCCTGCAGCCAGGGAGGAGAGATCAGCAGAGCTGCCTGCACTGAGTATGTGTGAGGAAGTCCGTGGATTGGTCAATTTGGACCAATCAGCGGGGGCTTAATGTAACGGCTCCGCGGATGTAACGTAACGGCTCCACGGATTGGTCCATTTCGTTCCGGGTACGACATGATATCAGATGTCCCCGAAAGAATCAAATGGATGATGACGTTTCACCAACGAGGCGTTTTGGGGAGGTATTTTCTGTTTTAGAGTTTTACTCGCTACAGGGTGTACTTTGAGGGTTTTGACTCTGCAGACCGTTTACATGCATAAAAACCTTCATAACAGTAACACACAAGCGGACGGGTGATAACCGGAAAAGCATGACATGTGACCTTTAAGTTATTCAATGCTTGCTAGTATTGGAGAAATCAAAAATTAAAAGCATCAAGGCAAAACAAAAGAAATCTATTTTAAAATGAGCCAAGATAATAGAAATAGGCCAAGAAGAAAGATCTGTGTAAGAAATAAAAAATATTTGATCTAATAAAAGTTGCAGCTGCAGTTTTCTGGGAGATTTGCCCAGGAAATGGAGCATACAAACTGAAGACTGCCATGTTATGAATTGTGTATGTTCATGACATCATTTCAACACAAGTGGCTTAAAATCAATTAAAACATGTTTACCTTCATTATATGTGGGCTGTATACAATTATATAAAAATCAGTGGCTTATCTGCTTTAAAGAGGCCCTATCATTATAATTAAAAAATATGCTGTTTTTGTCTTGTAATTTCATTGTTGAGGAACCTGTGACCCACTTTTTTCATTCATTACACAACTACACTGCAGTACTGTATATATGATATGACATTAAACCTTTTGAATCTTTGAATCTATTATGCTTTTGGGTTTTCTCTTATCCTGACCTTCTACATGTGCACCATGAGGATCCTGATCTTCTACAGGTGCATTAGAGAGGATCCTGATCTTCTACAGGTGCACCATAGAGAGGATCCTGACCTTCTACAGGTGCACCATAGAGAGGATCCTGACCTTCTACAGGTGCTCCATAGAGAGGATCCTGACCTTCTACAGGTGCATTAGAGAGGATCCTGATCTTCTACAGGTGCACCATAGCGAGGATCCTGACCTTCTACAGGTGCACTAGAGAGGATCCTGATCTTCTACAGGTGCACCATAGAGAGGATCCTGACCTTCTACAGGTGCACCATAGAGAGGATCCTGACCTTCTACAGGTGCACTAGAGAGGATCCTGATCTTCTACAGGTGCACCATAGAGAGGATCCTGACCTTCTACAGGTGCACCATGAGGATCCTGACCTTCTACAGGTGCTCCATAGAGAGGATCCTGACTGTTATTTTGTAAAACTTCAAAGGATAGACATAACTTTAACCTGTCCTTGTTGGACATGCCATAAGTCTATGTGAAAGTGTGAAACCCTTTTTCCTTTTGGTTGATTCTCGTTTTCGTTTTGTCCTGTCAGTGTAGGTAAGAGTCCTCTGTTTATTTTCTTATTTGTTAGGCAAGATTTTTGTGTTCAGAGATTTGTTTGTTTTGTGGGTTGGTAAACTTTGGTAATTAAATGTACCAAACGGCATTCACTATCTCATTGTCTATGTTCTTGGGAGTGGGAAAAGAGGAGAGAGTGCACACTTTGTGTTGCGCCTAGGTTTCCCTAGGCCTGGGCGTAACATGACCTTCTACAGGTGCACCATAGAGAGGATCCTGACCTTCTACGGGTGCACCAGGATCCTGACCTTCTACAGGTGCTCCATAGAGAGCATCCTGACCTTCTACAGGTGCACCATAGAGAGGATCCTGACCTACAGGTGCTCCATAGAGAGGATCCTGACCTTCTACAGGTGCTCCATAGAGAGGATCCTGACCTTCTACAGGTGCTCCATAGAGAGGATCCTGACCTTCTACAGGTGCTCTATAGAGAGGATCCTGACCTTCTACAGGTGCTCCATAGAGAGGATCCTGACCTTCTACAGGTGCTCCATAGAGAGGATCCTGACCTTCTACAGGTGCTCCATAGAGAGGATCCTGACCTTCTACAGGTGCTCCATAGAGAGCATCCTGACCTTCTACAGGTGCACCATAGAGAGGATCGTGACCTTCTACAGGTGCACCATAGAGAGCATCCTGACCTTCTACAGGTGCTACATAGAGAGGATCCTGACCTTCTACAGGTGCTCCATAGAGAGGATCCTGACCTTCTACAGGTGCACCATAGAGAGGATCCTGACCTTCTACAGGTGCTCCATAGAGAGGATCCTGACCTTCTACAGGTGCTCTATAGAGAGGATCCTGACCTTCTACAGGTGCTCCATAGAGAGGATCCTGACCTTCTACAGGTGCTCCATAGAGAGGATCCTGACCTTCTACAGGTGCTCCATAGAGAGGATCCTGACCTTCTACAGGTGCACCATAGAGAGCATCCTGACCTTCTACAGGTGCTCCATAGAGAGGATCCTGACCTTCTACAGGTGCTCCATAGAGAGGATCGTGACCTTCTACAGGTGCACCATAGAGAGCATCCTGACCTTCTACAGGTGCTCCATAGAGAGGATCCTGACCTTCTACAGGTGCTCCATAGAGAGGATCCTGACCTTCTACAGGTGCTCCATAGAGAGGATCCTGACCTTCTACAGGTGCTCCATAGAGAGGATCCTGACCTTCTACAGGTGCTCCATAGAGAGGATCCTGACCTTCTACAGGTGCTCCATAGAGAGCATCCTGACCTTCTACAGGTGCACCATAGAGAGGATCCTGACCTTCTACAGGTGCTCCATAGAGAGGATCCTGACCTACAGGTGCACCATAGAGAGGATCCTGACCTTCTACAGGTGCACCATAGAGAGGATCCTGACCTTCTACAGGTGCACCATAGAGAGGATCCTGACCTTCTACAGGTGCTCCATAGAGAGCATCCTGACCTTCTACAGGTGCTACATAGAGAGGATCCTGACCTACAGGTGCTCCATAGAGAGGATCCTGACCTTCTACAGGTGCTCCATAGAGAGGATCCTGACCTACAGGTGCTCCATAGAGAGGATCCTGACCTTCTACAGGTGCTCCATAGAGAGGATCCTGACCTTCTACAGGTGCTCCATAGAGAGGATCCTGACCTTCTACATGTGCTCCATAGAGAGGATCCTGACCTTCTACAGGTGCTCCATAGAGAGGATCCTGACTGGCTGCATCACGGCCTGGTACGGCAGCTGCACCGCCCTCAATTGTTGACTCTACAGAGGGTGGTGAAAACTGCACAGCACATCACCAGGACGGAGCTGCCATCCATGGAGGACCTTTGCTCCCAGCGGCTCAGGAAGAAAGCCCTCAGGATTATCAAAGAGCCCATCACCCCAGCCACAAACTGTTCTGTCTGCTGCCGTCTGGCAGGCGTTTCCGCAGCATCAGGACTAAAACCACCAGACTCAGGGACAGTTTCATCCCACAGGCCATAAGACTATTAAACACCTGAGCTTACCCTATTTTTATTTTTAGGACTATTTTATTTTAATAAAGATGTATGTCTTGTAATTGCACTGTGGAGGAACCTGTGACCTAAGTCTTTAATTCATTGCATAATGACACCGTAGTTGCGTATAGGACAATTATTTTAATCTTGAATTTAATAAAAGTCAGCAGCAAAAAGTTAGCAGCCAACTGACTGGGAAAATATTCCCAGATATAGGTCGCAATAAAACTGAACACAGATTCACTATTTTGAGACATAGACTATAGTTAAAACTTGTGTTTAACACAAGATAACCTAAAGCTCTGAAAGCTTTTTAATGGCTCAATTTTTATTGGTTGTATACACATTTTATGAAAGTCGGTGGGCCATCTGCCTTGTTATAACTCAAGTCTACACTCCTTTGGAAAAAAACTGTTTTTAAGAAATTTTTTACTTTGAAAGACAACTCACTTCCTGTGAGCTTTGAGAGTGTCACTACCTGGTCACTCACTACCATGCTCACTACCATGCTCACTCACTACGGTTCCGGAAGATTACTTGAACAAAACCTGGTGCTCAAAGCGTTAACCTGACAGTTGACAGGATAGGAAGTATGAATCGAATCGTGAATTGGTGCCTCCTTTTATGTAAGTATTGATTTTTGTAATTATTATTTGAAATCGAAACCTGTTAACTGCAGAGCGAGGAGTTTATTGTTAGTTAGGCTACTCAGAAGTTGACTCATTATAATATTGCGTCACTGTCATTTACTCATCTCTACAAACGTACTCGGCTTGTTTTAGGTTATGGTACAAAATGGGAATTCATTGTTTTAGAATAATGCATGCCGTAGGGCTATAACGTCGCGCGACATTGTTTGGGTTAGATCAGAGCCCTATCACTAGGACTCTGGGTTAGATGAGTAATGCTTAACCGGTAAGAACAGGTTTGAGGGGGTCAAATTATTAACTATGTAGCATTAAAAACATTTTCTATATGTTAAGCCTTTTTATAGTATATTCATATTAGGGCACTTTATCTACTATTGAACTTCGCCGGTGTGCCTGAAGCATGCCTGGAAGATTCCCCTATCTGGAGGGGATTTTGTTTTCTGATGAAATCGACAAGGAGGGAATGGCCGGGGCCCGGGGGGAATACCTATACTGTACTGGAGTAGAGTCTGAACACAGATGAAATGGATACACGAACGCTACACCATGTGATACAAATTGAGTTTTAACTTTGCACGTTTAATCCTTACAACTCCGTGTGTGTATTTCAGAATAGATGGAAAGTCAGGTATTATTTTAAAGTAAAGGAAGGATATTTGGCGCAGCACAACCACAAAGGGCTCAGTGATGTTTAGATCTAATTTCTCAAAAGTTAAACCAGATCATTTGAGGAGCTTTGTAAGGAATCAGACTTCACTTTTGTGCATGCTTGCATTGTCACTTTCATAGTTATTCAGGGGTCCTTTATTTTATTGATTTACTTGCACTATTATCTGTTTTATTGTGTGCACTGTTGGAGGAGCATGTGCCCTAAGATTTTCATTGTCATAACTACACTGTAGCTATGTACAAATGACAATAAAGCCTTGAATCTTGAATCTTTATCAATTTCTATCTAGCATTGATGCTAATAACTCTTTCAAACCAAATCTTGCTTCTGCTGATATGTTTCTCTATTTTCTCCCAGCTGCCTTTATACAGATTTGCGGTGCACAGGACATTACCTGCATTGTGGTCCACGATGGAGGCCACACAAAGTACAGCATCTCAGACGGCCATCGTGTCTCTGAGGAAGAGGAATTTGGCTACTCCTGGGCCAATGGCAGTGTAAGTTAGACAAAGCAGCATCGTCTAGCTCAGCGTTTCACTTCTCTGACCAACGAGATTTTTGTCTGTGGGAAAATCCCAGTTTAACAACATCAGATAACTGCTTAAAATAATACTCATTTGTTATAATATCACACACGAAAATATTAACGCTTGTATGGATGAATACAGTACTGTATCCTCACTTGATCAGACATGTACGTAAGGTTGTTTTACTGTTTGTGTTATAAACAGTTTTTTTTACTTTTTAGGACCATGTGATGGCAAATGAAGAGGACAAAAATCTTGAGCTTGTGGTGAACAACAGTGTCAACGATCTCATAACCCACAGATGCTTTGAAGTGGTGCTCTTCAAACGTACATCCAAGGAGGTATTGCACTTTTACCTTGTGAAAAAAATTATAGATTTGCCATTTAAACAGATAATCATTTGAAAATGTCTCCCCCTACTAAAGTAATCTCACGGTATTGTCCCTTTGCTTCCTCTCTATAGGGGAATAGTTTCACAGCTTACTGTACAAGTGAGTACCATTTCCTTCACTTTACTCTAATGGCGCATTTCCACTACACGGCCTCGCTCAGTATGGCTAGGCCTTGTTAGGACTGGCTCACTTCATGGCGCATTTCCGTTACAGTTTAGGAACTGGGGTAGTATCTAAACCAGTGGTTCTCAACTGGTCAGGCTTCGGGACCCACTTTTTACTTGGTCAATACATCACGACCCAACATTTTGAAGCACTCAAATCTATTCAACAAAAAAACGTGCTGTAATATATACGCTTTTCAGCATACAATATTAATACAAGTGAAGTATAGTGCATATACTGTATCCCTTATATCCCTTCACAAAACTAAAGTATGCTTTTAAAAAAGGTTTAATGAGATGATGGAATCAAAGCTGAACTATATAAAAAGGCACACATGCTGAAAACCCAACCCCAGCAGGGGGGTCTGGGGGGATTCTCCCCCATGAGATTTTTAGAAATACTAACATAAACTATGCATTCTGGTACACTCTGAGAAGAAAATAAATACATCTATTACTACCCGACATGTTAATAATATTTTATGCCATTGTTTGTTTTTCACTTTGTTCTGACATCTTGGAGATAGTCTGTGTGACTTACTTTAAATTGTGGGTAAGGGTAGATAGCTCCCATTGTTCTGTGACCTGTCAATCATCAAACCGAGGGTCATATTTCATTATGTGTTCATTTTTATCTGAAGTTGTACCCATGGATGTATAAAGAAGAGTTCTACCGCAAAGTTATTCTCCGTGGGGACTTCCGGCAACAATCTTGATTCTGATTGGCCAGAAGACTCAGCAAACAAATATCAGCAAAGATACTTATTGAGAAGATGATCACTACGTGACCGTTTATGGTCTCCAGTACTTCCAGTCCAACGCCAACTGCATGCACAGCGTTAGAAAATCGGGCCTTCAAAATAAAAGTTTGACTTTTCCCCCCAAAAAAAATAAAATTCAATTTCTTTTTTCAATTTTTTTTTCTTCGCTCACACATCCGCGACCCACTCCAAACGGGTCCGCTACCCACCAGTTTAGAACCACTGATCTATAGTAACGCAGTGTAGGCTGAGCCGTGGCATCATCTTCAATTAGAAAAATAACATCAGCCATTAGCTGTTAGCACTCAGAGCTCACAGCTCCTCATATCTGTTCAGAAACTAGACAAAAGTTAAACAAGTACAAACCACAGACTGCTGTGTCATGGCAAATACAGGCGCTGCTTTATTTATGTCTGTAGGCCGTTGTTGTGAGTGTGGACGGTCGGAGCATATACTGCGTTAGCTTAGCCGATCTCCATTTAGAAAACACGCATTTAAAAAGGTTTTTCGCCTGCCGTCTGTCTGCAGACTTGTCAAAGCATTAATTCATGGTTTTTACTAACCGGTATCAGTATGTTGTTACTTCGGCATCATTATGAAACGTGTATTACAATTAAATCACGGTCAAATATGTTCATCTTGTTGTAGTTGTAGCCCCCTTGCCAGTGATTCTCTCTCTAGTTTAGCATACTCAGCCCGACTCAGCCTGGTTGTTGGCCCGGAAAAAACCTCGATTTTATGGGGCCAGAAAAACTGTGAAATAGTACTCGCTAGCCGGTACTACGCCAAGTGGAAACGCAACCAAAAACAGGCCCCGCACGGCTCGGCACGCTTAAAGCGAGCTACCCGCTGCAGTGGAAATGCGCCATAAGTGTGCAAAGATCTTGCGGTCTGCCTTGTGTCCGATTGTCATCCATTTGTATGTTTAATATAATTGTTGAATGTTGTCCTTTATTTTGTATGAAGTGAAATGTGTTTCCAATGTTCTGATTTCTTCTTTTTACAGCCAACTGTACTCAGAGTGCTCCCAGACAGTCTGAGGGACACAACGGTAAGGATGATTTAAACAACATAACTGATGTTAGGTAATCTTTGCCATCAATGCGGTAGATATCGCAAGGTTACATCATGTGTGCACTTCCTTTTAGACGGCATGAATGAAACAAAGACTTCTGTTTCCATTCACAACTAATAGAGAGCAAGTATTTGTATACAAATATCTCCGGGCTGTCAATTCTATGTATATAGGTAATACACTGTATACAGTAACTGCATATTTAAAATAAATATTGACAATACCCATTCCAGTATGCACAAATTATATAGTAGAAAGCAACAAAAAAAGCATGTTTTTGTGATACATTACATTTGAATACATGTAATAACTAGTAATCTATTGGTATATTAACTGATTCTCTTCTCTTGACAGTAACGGTTCCTGTTGTCATTGCTGTTGTTATCCTGCTGCTGGTCGTGCTCTGTGTCTTCCTGTCCTACAAATTCAAAGTTTCCAGGTTTGTTTTTAAACAAATCAGTTTTAATGAAATACCATGTATTTCTCTCATCTTGCAAGTTTTTCAGTATGCTCTATTTTCATTTCTATGCAGCTGTCTCCTAATCAGATTGATTTACACTCGTGTGAAGATGCAGAGGGACCATGACGTGGAGGTGGGGATTACATACATCTCCCCTGTACTGCCATCTTAACAATCTTTTTAACAAATATACTGTAGCATGCAGCATTATGTACTATTGATGCTTAGAACTTTATTCCTGCTTTAAAAAGTGTTTTCCTTTATATTTTTTGTAGCAGTTGGCGTGTTGCTGTATTCCTGCTGCACTACTCTAAATGCGTTTGTTGTGCCTGTCTTTAGGGAACCACCTCTTCCCTGTTTTAAAGAATGCATTCCCTTTTAAATCCATATTTCTGCTAAATCAGTGTTAATAGTACACAGGATTGGATTTGTAGCCATAACATCTATTAGCATAGCTGATCTGTTTTTAATATTGTCCCATCAACCCTAATGCCCCACATCAACATGCCACTGCAAGAACAAGTTGCAGGGAGATATTTTTAATATATATCTTTATGCTTTTTTATATTATATAGGGCTGCACACTTTACAAATTGTCTTTTAATGAATCAGTTGAGGACAATGTGTGCACACATGTGATTTGGGATCACAAATGATTCATTTGTCAAACTATCACTGCCTCACTAGTTTAATCATATTTGGTGAGGTCAGATTTGTATTTGCCAAAGCAGCTGAATATGCTAAACGTTACTTAAACAGTGATGATATTTGCACAGCCATTAGGTTAGCTATCCTTCTTGGTGCACAGGTATATAGTTAGTGAGGCTGTGGAAGCAGACAGAAAGCAAGTAGGACCAAAGCCCAGTAGCCATGCAGTAACCCCCCCCAGGTCCAGTCAGGACCCCCGAATTGGTGTTAACGTGACCCTAAGCTGTGGAAGTGCGGAGACTCGTAATGCAGCACCAATGTGTGCCCTTTCAGTGTCCTGTCATCCTTAAGTCATTCCCTGCACATATAAATACTGATATATATATATATATAAAATATTTCTAATATATATTCCTAGGTATGTGTATACTGTTGGATATTATAGTAAATAAATAATGTTAGCATATCTATATCTATATTAGATATTGTGTATTATTTTATACTTTATACTAGACAAAATGTATGTATATTTTACATATTATAATATATTTTAAATACACTGCAGGGTTTGAATGCAATAATGTGTGCAATGTAATTATATCCGATACAATTGATTTGCAGGATATGGTGGTTATGTCCTGTCATTGTATGTCTTTAATCCTTGTGTTATTATACCAAATGATTTGCTCATTTGTTTAATATTCATTCATGAAATCACGACCCATTCTCTATTAAAGCCAACTTTGATTAAAAAAACGTTTTGTTTTTATTATTGTCGTAAAGTGTCGGCGAGTGTGTGTATTTATAGTAACAGGGTGTGTTCTAATCTGGTGAGGTGCCCCAACCAATCAGAGGTGGTCTATTCCTATGGTGTGAGGAGTTTTAATAGGTGGTGATGAAAGTTTTCCGATATCTGTCATAGGAAAACCCCATAACAGCTGAACTGTAACAGTACTCACTACTCTCACTACTCTCTACACTGCCTGCTTTCTCTCTCTCTAGGCATTTGAAGATTAAAGTCAGCTGTACAAACGTTATCTCACACGAGGGTTGAGAGCTTGTAAATGTTACTTTATATTGAGTGAGAACTTAAAGAGGTTTTTTTCTTGAAGTACTTTATATGAAATAGTCTACAGTACATGTGTCTCAGCAACACATACTTGTTAGTGTGGAACCTATACACAGTTATTTATTATTTAACACACTTCTGATTCACCCACACTGTAAAACAGTTCATGTCAGTTCAACTTGCAAATGAAAGTCCACCTGCTGCCTTGAAAAAGCAAATCAAGTCAACTTGAAGACAATCTTTGTTTCAACTCATTAATGCAAGTCAGTCTCGTTGATATGACTTGAAGGTTCTAGTTGTATTAACATTGTTTTTTAAGTTGTCTAAGTTGATTTAACTTTATACTTAGAGTTGAGACAACTACCAATCTTACATTATTAGGGCAAGAAAACTTTATTTACCTAGTCAAATAAACTCACATTTCAGTATTATAATAACTCACACTTTCAAGTTCTACATTTATATAACTCATAATTTCAAGTTAGGAAGATTGTAATAATGCATTTGTTTCAACTTAGATATATTAGTTGTATTGACTTCGGATAGCAAGTTTACATAAATGAATAATAATTCTTGCAGCGCATTTGTTCAGATATATAACATTTATTTAAAAAAACATGTTATACATCAACTTATATCCAAAATGTAATTGGCAATAGAAAATGAAACCATACAATACACTTGCATGACCATGCTGCTGACCATACCTGAGTTAGTCAGGTCTCTCGCCTCACTGCAGTAACATACACACCTGAAACGTTGAGGTATGCACAGTTGCACACATATTCACTTAAAAATGAAACCCGAACAAGACATCACACTACTTTTAAAACACCCATCAACAGAGGATGACAGCTGGCCCCAAGGACACTGGTCATACGACACACGTTTTCTCATCTCTGACACTGACTGCGTGACCTAGGCATTTTTTAATTTTTGCTTGGGTACACTGAAGCCGAGATGGAGATATGCAGAGTAAGATCTATGGTCTGCTGTCAAAACTTTACAAACTACACTGCTGAAAACAAGAACAATATATAGAATAACAGTCCAAAACAGAAACTCCCTTCTTCCAGGAGCTATGACAGTCATTTGTTTAGAGGTGATATCTCAGCAGTTTATTTCTGAGTCCATGGATTCTTGCAGAGCACTGGTCTGGTTTGATGGTCATGATGACCTTTTGAAGGAACTCAAAAGAGTATTTCATGTTGCGGGGGTACTCGAGGTTGAGGCAGTAGATTGCCCCCATTAACATGGCAAAGCCTGTGGGCACATCTCGGAGGTCATGTAGGATGATCTTCTCTTCTACCACCACGGCCACATTGAAGACTTCCAGAGGAAATGAGTCAAGCAGAGGGCCTTCATGTCCAATCAACAGTCCAACCTGCATTCCTTTCAGGATCACATCGAGAGTTTCTCCATGAGCCTAATAACAAAGACACATACATCTTAATTAACTGTTCCAAACTTGAAATAAAAACACGACAAATTGCAAGGTCATCATTTTTTCAGTAATTATTGCAATCCCTAAATTAACAATAGTAATACTTAAACAATACACACTATTGTAACAATGAACATTATATTGGCTATGGCAAAACCTCAAATTAAGCGAGAGAAAAGTAAATGTATAATATAAGTAATATAGTGACTTACATCACACATCCTGATAACGTTGGAGGAATCCTCTGCAAAAAATATTGGAAGACCGAGTAGGGCAGCCGTTCTTCTGCTCTGGTTTGTGTCCTCCAAGGGGAAAACAGACAAGGGTAGGTAAATATGATAGCCAAGCTTGAATCCTTATCTTTGCACATTTTTGGTAATAGTTTCTCTGTAAAATACTTGCCTCTTTCTGAAGACACTGCAGAACACCACTCATGGCCGACCTTCTTCCAGATGCTACAGCAGCTTTGTAAGCCTCCAACAGACTTGGAACCATGGCATCTAGTCCTTCCAGCAAAGATTTCAGCAGGTCTTTGGTGACGATTCTGCTGAACTCGGCACATAGCTAAAACAGACAAAAGAACAGAGAAATTACATGAGTGAGAGAAAAATAAGAGCACCATGTAACAGCTGTAGTAATTTAAAGAGAGGAATCCAAAACATAACGGCAAGAAATAGTACATGCTTTATGTTGTTGACGTATAATATCCTATAGTTCAGTAATAGTAGTTGTACCACATTGAAAGTCCTCAATTATAATTAAATGATGGAGTATATGATATTATACTCCATTACTTATGTAATAGTATTATCAGCAACTTAAGTAGAATTATTCATCTTGCCGTAAAATATGCCCTTTTTATTTTTGTGTTATAGCTGAAGGTACAAAAATATATTGTGTAGAAGTAAACAATTGCACAAACTGCACTCGATTAGCAAAGGATTACCTGTCTCTGACCAAACAATGCAGGCCATCTCTCCATGACAGCAGAGATCAGTGGCTCATCACCGATGATCTCCTTTCTTCGCTGTGAGAATGTTGCGATCATCAGTTCACCCAGAAGCTGTAAATCGGAGTCCTTCTTCTGCACTTCCAGTGCCATGGTATTGCGATCTTTCTCTGACTTCCCAGTAGTCTGTCCCTCAGGTGGCTCTGGCAGGTAGTGGATCTCTCCTTTTTTTGACTTTTTGACTGGCTTGTGGTTTTCCTCGCCCCTTTTTCTTTTATTTACAAGAACTTCAGGGCATCCAGCTGCCATCATTCTCTGACGGTAATTGCCCATCTTGAATCTCAAACTAAATACCCAGCAATACCACCCTCTACCTGACCCTGGCTCTTTGAGACATGGGTGCTTTGCAACAAGAGCTTTTGCTACACTTTCATAATGGTCTTTGTTGGGATAGGCTGTGATTTTAGATATGATATCTGCAAGTCTGTCCAGTATTTCACTTTTCACACCCTTTGAGATGACCATCACAGTTTGATCCTGGGCATACGCATCATTTGCTGCTCTCAGCTGATACTCAACATCATGGGAGAAAGCTGGAACAACAAAAGGATCGGGCCATTCTGTCGATTGACTGCTACTTGGGGAATCAAAGCTTACAGTATCCAGTGTTGAGTCAGAAACCACCTCAGAAGATGTGAACAAAACCTTCAGAGTGGCTCGTTCCGCTGGTAGCTCCTTAATGTCTGTCAAATTGCAGAGCTGATTCCCAAAGTCCGAATCTTCAAACTGTAAAATGAAGTTCCCTCGGAGACCAAGAGTGTTGCGCAGTTTTGCACACAGATCATCAACTGATGAGGGAACATCTTCTAGGGTGACCCGCCTTATATCTTCAGGTGAGAGGATAACTCTGAGAAGCATCATTGAGGTGTCTGCATCAGCTGAAACACAGTTAACAATATAGAAAACACTTTATCATCAGGAAATAAACACTGGAAGTGAATTGAAAATAAGTTGAAAATAAGTTGCACGTAACTTCCATTCCTTTCGAATATTTTGTCCCATTTAAGTAAACAGTGGAGGTGAGAGAAACAGAGTTCAGATCTTGAAACGTACTCCTTAAGGCCTCTCTGATAGCAACATCTAAGATGTCCACAGATACGATTGATGATTTCCCGGTCTCAATGCTTGGTTTGAAAATTGTTGGCATCTCCAAATAATATGCCAACATCAGCTGATGTCTTGTGGCTAAAGTGTGCAGAATATTTTTGAAGTTGCCAGTATTGCGAACCACCTGTTTGAAGAAAGAATGTTTGGCCTCAAATCTTATTGTCCAGAACTCAATTGGTGGACCAAATGTCTTGATCAGTACAGGATAATGTTCAAGATAATGATGCTTGGGACGTAATCTTGTACCAGGAAATATTTCCAATAGCAACTGTCTGTGGTCAGAGATTTTTGCTTGTAGGTAGCACAGGGTTTCTGTTGTGAATGAGGGGCTGGATAGTAGCTCCACAATGTCTTTCAGTTCAAGGATCACAGACCAGGTTTTTTCACTTTCTGGAATTCGGTGGCCGATCAGCAGTGGAAGGAATCTCAAAAGTGCCCAGTTCTCATGTCCATTGCCACCAATAGTTCCATTTTTGGAAAAGTTTGCATGTATTGCTTGAGGCCTGTTAGTTTTGTCATTAAACTGAAAAGGGAATGATCCTATCCTTTCATTAAGGTCATTCAAAGTGAAATACTTTTTAGCAATCAGATCTGAAAGACACATGCACAGTTCCACAGGTACAATTGCTTCGAACAAATCATGAAGAAAATCAGGTGGAAACCCTTTTGCAGGATGAAAGTGAGCAAGTCTTCTTAAAGGACAGTCTCTTTTTAAACCATCAACACATGAGGCATCAGTTGTCTTGAGCAGATTAACAGCTTCATCATACAAATGTGGTGTTCTCAAAGTAAAAGTCCCACTTCTGACATCATACTTCTGAATATCTGCACGGCTAGCCAAACAAAATCTGCAACATTTCTCCACATTGAAAGACTCTTGGTATCCAGCAAGTGAGTGTGCACCTAAGTTATCAGCAGACACATACAAAACAGTACCTTTCACATAAGAACCAAGTCCTTGTACAAATATACCGATGGTCTCTAAATGCTCAAGATCTCTTATCAGTGGTTCCAAAACCTTGCCGTAACCATATTGTTTTAAGTGTACAGTTTTGCACAATATAGCTAGATAAATTGATGATAATGTTGATCTAAATTTTAATGGTATGTTGGATAACACCCAATAAATGCCACACACTTTGTGTTTCTTTTTTGAAGTCCCCAACAGATTACAAACTTCAAAATCATCAATGTATAAGCCAAGAGCAATTCCTAATTCTTCAGTGAGAAGTTTGTTTTCTTTAAAGTATTCACCATCTTGAAATGAACTGTAATGACCTTCCCGTCTTCCCGTTGACTTCTGTAATGATTGAAGAATCTCAGTTCTTTCAAACAACTTACTTAACAGCTCTAAAATAGGAACATAAACAAATGAATGGTTTTTTTCTTGTACATTTAGCACATACTCGACGGGTTCAATGACTGTAGAGTTTTTTTTATAAAATGACTGCCTTTTACGCTCTGTGCCCAAAGGTCCCTGTCTTGAAAGAAATGTCAGTGGGTTTAAAGATTGTATTTCATCAGACAATTCTGTAACAACAGAGGCATCAACTACACAGTTATTTTCCTCCAGAACCTTCTGTATAATTTCTTTGATATTTTGATCAGCAAGTTCTCCAATGTCAAATAACTCATCAATTACTTCCTGTATTGCTGAATTAGAAACATGTAAAATGGTTTGCATGCGGAGGAATAAGGATGCAAACTTATTTTTAATGGTCTCTCTATTTTCAAGAAGACCTTCAGCACCAGGTAGAGAATCATATGAAGGTGATGCCTCAGTATCAGAAACAGAATCCTCCCTGATTACAGTATTTGTATGTCCATGCTGTACACAAAGCCCTGGTCTAAGACTATTTAGGGTGGAACATTTATGATAGCGGCTTCTATGAGCAGTAAAGGTTGATAGTATACTCGACTTGAATGAGCAGTCTACGAATGGACATTTAACTGTTTCCCTGTTCCTCAAATGAGTCTTTAAATGAGCTAAATATGTGTTAATGTCACTAGGCTCTGAGAATGAACACAAATCACAGCATAATTTTGACACACATTTGTTAGCTTCTTTAACATGTTCTTTCAAATGTTTTTTAAGTAAAGCTTGGGTTTGAAAGCTGTTCAAACAGTCTTCATAAATACAGACAAGGCCTGAACACCTTCGATGATGTCCGTGACGCTGTTTATAATGCTGAATTATTCTTCCTTGCCAATTGGAGGAGAACGTACAAAACTTACATTTCCACTTCATGAACTGGACATGCTCGTTCACACCTGTAACACAAAATAAATGCACGTTATTTACCTTGATATTGACCTTCCACAAATATATTGGTATCAGCATTTATGTTTTCATATCAGCAGAGATGAAAAAAATGGCAATTTTTTTTACAATAAAGACAATTATGCTCGGGGTGATTCAAATGTACGTTCCAGTGTTCAGGTTACATTTTTAATGGCAGTTGCCCCCTATGTCTTCAAATCATACCACAGCAGTAGCGAGTTTCATGCAGCAGAGCGGTCAAAGATGTCACTGTTTGTTGTGTTTTTAATATTACGTTTTTATACAGGGCCGCCCCTCCTTATACGCAGATCACGCAGAAGCAGACTGAGGTGAGGCAAAATGTGGCTCATTTTGCGGAGGGAGCCTCATCTGAAGCGCACCGACAGCGCGCCACAGTTTCGCCGCTGTGAGGCTCCACTAGCCCCCCTGACTTCCCGCATACCTGCTGCTATCCCTCTCTCTACGCCCCACCCAGCTCCCGACGCTCTCTCATCTGCTCTTGGATGCCCACACACTACGTACATTACGCACCGCACTATTCCCGAAAAAGCTAAGCTACTCTCATGACATTTTGGTATGATACTTAAACTTATAAAGTAATAGTTTGAATATCAGACACACGAAAACCCAAAACAAATAGCCGCGTTCACACTGCGGTACTTTTCCCACAAAGGTTCATGCGAACTTAGTTCATGATCGCGTTCACACCAAAAAGAGCCGGTACTAAAAGTAGTTCATGCGAACCTTTTTACCCCCTCGAGCGGTCGTTTGTGAGAAAAGAGCTATATTCCTGATTGGCTGGGCGGATTGCAAACCACGCCCCGTAAAACTCCCAAAAAGTTTTGTGAAGCCGCAATTTTATTATCCTCGCATTAGCATTAGACCAGCGCAGAAACGCAGAGAGACTAACTTATGGCAACAATAAATAAAACATGGGAGCGGTGGAGATGAGGAGGTGTAGGCGTTCTGGCGATTTACTCGGAAGGCTTCAGTAGAAGCTGCTGGGACTCCCAGCAGCTTCTACTGAATCCAGTCCCCAACTCCGGGGACTTTGGGCGGCAGTATACGCCGTGAAGTGGTTTGCGGCCTGCCAGTAAACCCAAAGCAGAAGAAGAAGAAGAAGTGATGTCAGCGGCTTCATAATCCACCCCCAGGGACTTTTTCTGGTGTGAACGCGATCTGTACTTAGTTCATGCGAACTAAAGAGTTCGCATGAACCTTTGTGGGAAAAGTACCGCAGTGTGAACGCGGCTAATGTCGTCTCCGTGTCTCCTCTGCCCTGCCCCCCCCCACACATACATAAACGCAGAGCGGAGAGAAAAAAGGAGACCAGGTAGATTTCCCTCCAAACATTTGAGTTGCCTCCAGGGTCTGCAGCATGCGCCACATTATTACACGTCTTGAAGTGTATACAGTTCATAATACATTGTATTTTTTACTGGTCAATATTAAACCCAAAGTGCACGCACAGCCATTAAAAGTGACACAGTATCGCTCCCTTATCTCTGACTGTGTAGCTAGCTGACAGCGAACATTGCTAATGGCAATTTAAGCTAGCAAACTTACCACTTAATTGTCAAAGCAAACCTAAATGTCGAAGTAAATTAATAACTTTAGTAGCTCATAATTAAAATTAAATATTAACAGTTAAAAACAAACCCATTTGCTTACACTTTAATATGTTTTAGCTTTCTATCAATATTAGTAAGCACAACGTCCACAGATAACTTCATACTCTTTATTTCTTTCAAACCGTAGTAGTAGCAGGCAAAGAATTAAAGGTTTTGAAATCATTAAAACTTACCTCCTTACTGTCTTGCAGCAGAAATAAAATGCCCTCCGTAACCGTAACGGTCCTAGCCGGTGTTTCAGACTGTAGGTTAACATATCACTCCGCCTCCGTTGGATCACCGCTGCAGGTTCACAGAGTTCCTCTCATTTAGATCAAAAATGTGTCTTTAGTCCGAATTAAAACATGACATCTTTAGGATATACCAGTTAATTACATCCATGCTTAAACATTGCATTCAGTTTAGGGAGGAGTTTTTTTTTTTTAAACTCAAATGTGGAAGCATACATTTTGTTCTGTCGCTCTCAAACCTGCCTTCCCGCCTTTTTCTTTTGTTTCTTTTTTCAACTGATAAGTCAATGTGACAAAATGTTTAAGTTGTCAAGACAGTGAATAAATGTAAGTTTAACCTTCTAAAACTAGAAAAGCTGAGTTAAAAATCAAAAACGTGTCAGAGCTCTTTGAATTGAAGAGACAATGTAACTTGACATAACTAAATGGGGCTGTGATGTTTTACAGTGCATGAACTTTCATGACTTTAGTTTATGACGCAAGGTGAGTGTGACGGTAGGATGTCTGTGTATAAACAAGGCATGGTGAGGTGTGCCAACATTCACATGGTGTGACCTATGTGTAAGCAATGAAAAATAGGCTAGCTGTGTGTTATGATTTCAGTGAGTAGACAGACTTTTTTATGCTTAGTCAATCTAAATGAAATCGGCCTTTGTTGTGTTTTGGTCATAAATAGCAGGGGTATATACACTTTTGAATGTCAGTTAAGATTTCTCATCTCAAAATGTTACATGAACCGGTGGATAAAGTTGTGGAACTGGTAAAATCAATACTGGTAATGTCGTAATTTTCGGATTAGGCCTGCACAGGAAATCCAAACAGTTATGTCACATGATCCACTGACCAAACAAAAAGGGTGTGGCCTTCTGGGAAATAGTCTCACCTCAAAAGAAACCGTCATGTGAGGTTACCCTTCCAGGCTGCAAACAAAAATGCTTTAGCAATGCTGGAATTCCCCTTTTGTGTATGGTACATTCATGCATCTTTGACCATTCATCTGAAACTATAGTAGATTGGACTTTCAAACTTTGTCCTGCTCCTGTATCCCACCACAAGGTATCTTTGTCTGTGAGTGGTCGTGTGTTATGGACAACATACAGCAAGACATTTGGAAATGTTGAAGTGGGCTCTTGACCTCAATGGTGTTTTTCTGGTAAACAAGTGTTAAAATGAGCCACTTTCAAGGTTCAATAATTGTTCAAATGTTTATGGTTTGAGTCCTTGGTGTGAATAGAGCCACACACTGGAAAAAAATGCTTCTCCAAAAATAAGTTAAACACTATTGAAAACAAGCTGTTTTCACTTGAGATAAGTACAACAATCTGCCAATAGAACAAGTGAAAGTTTGCTTTGTAAGATTTCTTGAAATAAGATGGGATATTTAGATAAATCAGATTTTGTAATTAGATGGGAGAACTATATTTGACCATAATCAGGAACATGTTGTGTTACAATATAGGCCTCACATGTTCAAAGGTGTTCTGTTTTCAACCTGATCTCACCAGAATGCGTGACTCCACCACGACTCCTTAACACCACAATGCGTGGTGGAGTGACGAACTTTGTTACATTTGCGTGTCGGCACCACGCAAACAACCCCAATGTAAAGTGAATGAGGCTCCTTTGTCGTGGTGCACACACGCATTTCTACAACGTGCATTGTGTGTAATGCAACTGTTAATTTTATTAAATTAGTTTGTTTTTAAGGAAGGCCAGAGCTTCAGCTGTGTCAAATAGATTGTTCCCTTTAGTTAACGTTATTTAAAAGATAATGATCATGTCTTGTATTACGAGCGTCCATTCCCATTGGATAACGGAGAATTTTACACCCGGAAGTAAGTAGCCTATTCTCCTTACTGTCGATTGATTTTACAGTGATATCTGCACTACTCATCGACTAAAAAACACCAAATTGTCCTTGTTAATTACACAACATTGATTGGTTTGAATTGTGTGCAATGCTTTTGTATTTTCCCCCTTCGATTCGGAGAAACAAATATTTTCTCGGAGTTTTTGGACGGAGTTTTTGGACGGCAGAAGACACTACACTACCCAGAATCCTCAGCTATCGTTTGGGACTACACCATGAACCCCGTGATCAGTCCTCAAGTTCTTTGATTGGTTGACCTCCAACTGCATTCCATATGAAAAAAAACGTTTCGTAAAAGAGAAAATCATACTTTATTCAGCAGTGCTTGCTTTACTCTTTGAAAGTCATCACATGAATGCATTGTAATAAATGGTTTGGCTGCATTAAATATTACACATCTGTCTTAGTTCTTTATTTATCTACAGAGATCGGGCATCAGAATACACCGGAAACTATTCTTTTACCGTTCTGTTTTAATTTCACAATAAAGTTAGTAGTAATATTTTGTGTTGATATTATTGTTTTTTATTAACTACTAGACGACTGGGTCATGTTAAGACCATCTTTTTTTGGTTGCTATGGGTTTTTTCCATCGCTTTTGTGTTACAAATATCAAAACAATAACAAAATAATATTCGTCGTAAACTAAACCAGAAACAGCAGTATATTTTATTTTGTTAACACTGTAAACTTGACAGCCTTTTAACCCAAACCACCTACTGGTTAAAGCACGGTATTACACGTTTAGAGTAATTGCAATGCAGGAAGATTGTGTTGCTTTTTAATGACTGTTTAAAATGCCTTTTTCTTAATGTCTTTCATTTTTGTAACGCACTTTTGAATGCGTTATATTTTATGAAAACATTCAAATATTAAGAGTACATAGTGGGAAAAGTAGAAGGTCAATTATATAAATATAGAATAGAAAATATCAAGAAGATACTCAAATGATATCTAGAGTAAAACAGTTTAGTGCCTGATAGGAGGATGTGCTAACTAATAAGGCTTTATTTAAAGAAATGTGCAGAATACGACAGTGTAATGGTGGAAGTATACACACACATTGATAGATGTCTTGTAATGCACTGTTGATGAACCTGTGACCCAAGTTGTTCATTCATTGCATAACTACACTGTTGTGTATATGATATGTCAATAAACCTTAGAAAATCTTGAAATCTTGAAAGGGATGTGCAAAATAGCAATTATATACAGTCTTTAATGAACTATTAGAGAATAACGAGTAATGAATATGCTTTAAACGGATCTGCAGATAAATATTTAGTCTTCTCAAGCAACCAACTATCAAATATCTCTCCTGATTGTTGGCACTTGACAATCACCTTCACTGAATTTCATTCAGGTGTAACTAAAATCTGATTTAAGGGTTGTTTATATTTCACATCATTAATCCAAATCTGTAAAGTAACTAAAATAAATGTAGTGGATTAAAAATACCAGGTTAACCTTAAAGAAAGCCCTCAGGATTATAAAAGACCACCATCACCCCAGCCACAAACGGTTCTGTCTGCTGCAGTCTGGCAGGCGGTACCACAGCATTCGGACTAAAACCACCAGACACAGAGACAGCTTCATCCCACAGGCCAGAAGACTATTAAACACCTGAACTTAGAAATAACATTCATCTGGCTGCTACTTAGAAATTATTTATCTAATATATCATATTCCAATCACTTGTATATAGACTCTTATTGCACTATTTCACTATTTTTTCTGTGCATCTGTTTTATTGCGTAGCACTGTTGGAGGAGCCTGTGACCTAAGGGGGGGAGGGGGGTAGGACACGTTCGATTCCTGTTTTGAATAGTGTGCCGTCGATGGGTTTCATTCCATTTCAAAGTCCTTTTGGACGCTCTGTGTAAACGTCGCGCATCCAATCACAGAGGTTGAGGACTGATCACGGGGTTTGTCAAGCTAAGCACATGGTGTAGTCCCAAACGATAGCTGAGGATTCTGGGTAGTGTAGTGTCTTCTGCCGTCCAAAAACTCCGAAAATATATTTGTTTCTCCGAATCGAAGGGGGAAAATACAAAAGCATTGCACACAATTCAAACCAATCAATGTTGTGTAATTAACAAGGACAATTTGGTGTTTTTTAGTCGATGAGTAGTGCAGATATCACTGTAAAACCAATCGACAGTAAGGAGAATAGGCTACTTACTTCCGGGTGTAAAATTCTCCGTTATCCAATGGGAATGGACGCTCGTAATACAATACAGGGGACATGATCATTATCTTTTAAATAACGTTAACTGAAGGGAACAATCTATTTGACACAGCTGAAGCTCTGGCCTTCCTTAAAAACAAACTAATTTAATAAAATTAACAGTTGCATTACACACAATGCACGTTGTAGAAATGCGTGTGTGCACCACGACAAAGGAGCCTCATTCACTTTACATTGGGGTTGTTTGCGTGGTGCCGACACGCAAATGTAACAAAGTTCGTCACTCCACCACGCATTGTGGTGTTAAGGAGTCGTGGTGGAGTCACGCATTCTGGTGAGATCAGGTTGTCTGTTTTCTGATGTTGGTGATTTTCTAATAACTATCTAAAAAAATATGTGTTTCAATAATAAAAAAAAATAAGATATTTTGACTGAACAAGATGATTGATGATGCATTGTCTAAAAACAAAACCCGATATCTCACTGCAGTGTTACTGCGGTGTAAAGACATATTCTGACTAGATATTAGACACATATGCAAGATTTCGAGTTTTTGTACTGTATGTATTTATATCCACAATATTTTAAATTTAGATTTTTTTTAACACGAGAGACATAAAAGCAATTATGCTTCACCCGTATAACACAGAAAACATTATGCAAGAAAAGAAAATAGAAAATACACAATTCTAGCTCTTAGAAGGATATCTTCTCCAATAGGAGGCCTGATAACATCCGTCTCAACCAATGAGTGATGCCTGGGCTGTGGGCCTTTTTCCAAAACATGCAATACAGGTTTTGGTGTAGAGCAAGCTGAGGTCTATTTTAAATGTTAATATTCATACTTTTATGTACACAACAAAGTGTGTTCTTGCATGATCCCATGGTTAAATTAGTCTTTTGAGTACCAAGTGATTCATAACATAGAGGTGGATGGGAAACAGCTAGCTTCTGTCACCAGACATTCAAATGGAAATGAAGAAACAGGTGCAGTTAAATGTGAACACCGCTGGAAACATTAAATACCCAAACTGAGACAGCTTTTAACATTTTGACATTCTCTAAATGTGTCAGATGACAGCGTGAGGAAACATGGAAGTCTCAGTCTTGTTTTTTTGCGGCTTTTCTCTCATAAATAAGAGGAAACCCTGATGAAACCTCAACAACCTTATTTCTCAGACATTTTTAACAGTATGCAGAATGTCACTAGATCAGGGATGGGCAACTTGGATGGTGGTGGGGGCCACATAATGACAGATTCCATATACTGTAGTAATTATTGACAAATATACTAAGTCTGACATCTTCATTGACATTTTTCATTGAACTTCCTCTAATAAGCTCATGTGAAGCCATGCAAAGACCACAGGTGAGTACTTTCTTACAGCAACAATGGAAGCCAACATGGAAGCAAGAGGAAGAGGAAGAGCTGGGCTGAGAGTGAGAGGAGGAGGAAGAGGTGGGTGAGAGTGAGAGGAGGAAGAATGAGGGGTAGAGGGAGAGGACGTGGACAAAGAAGAGTACTCTCTAATGAAATGTTATCAACCATGGTTGGACGATGAGAGGCTGGACAGAGGGTTCAGCCTAATCTAAGCCGATGTACTGTTGCCTCTGTAATCCGGACACTTAGACTTGAAAACAGGTTAGTTCCCAGTTTGTAGCTCTGCATAATTCATGATATATCAGAGCTTATATCTGTTGTGTGAGACGTATTTACTTCATTACTGTAATTGAATTGTTAGCATGTTGCATACTATAACTGTACACAAATCCTGCACAATGTACTGTGGTAAACTTACTTGTATGCAACACAGACACTGACCGACCACTTTGTCTTTGTTGTTTATCTGAAGGACTGAGAAACAAAGAGGTGGAAGGCTACTCAAGTAAAAGTACAGAAGTATTAGCATCGAAATATACTTAAATACAGTACTTGAGTACATGTACTTCCCACCTTTGCCCATCATCACAGGAAAATAGTTCCCCTCATGCCAACAGTAACAATGCCTTGGTTTCTGTGAATAATACAAAGTTCTGCCTTTGGACACATTTCTGTTTTCTATGTACATTTTAATGTACATGAACTCCTCTAATAGTAGATCTAGCTACAGTATTTCGATATATTTACTCGTGTGTGAGCCGAGGTTCCTTTTTGTTTCAATGTAAGAGACGGCACTGCCATCTACTGGCAGAAGATGTTTAATTTATCCAAAGGAACTTTTGATCATAATGAGGAAAAAGCCTAAATGTGTTGTTATTATTATGCAGTTGCTAAGTTTACACATGTTGATTATGACAGGTTGGAAGATTCAACAACACGTATCATTAAAAAAAGGATATTGCACTAAATGTTTTAAGTGTCTTTATGTGCACATTATTGTTGTTTGAATGAACTGGGCCTCTTATCCTACTTTTTGTAAAATGTAATTACCCTGGTGCTAGCTAGCCAAGCTAACGGATGGAGCTTTTTCAACAACAAGGTGGAGGGAGAGCTCTCTCCTGTCAGACTGAGAGTCTCAGATAACCTCAGCTCAGGTGAAGTAAAGGACTCTCTCAGTGTTTAGATAGTTAACTTAGTTTAGTTATCTCAGTGGGGCTCAAACGTTTTGGTCACGATTAATGTAAATAAGTATTTCCGAGGCACACGTTTATATGATCCGTATAAAAAACAAGAGCATAAAGGAAAAACATGAAATAGCCTACTATATGACAGTAAAACAAGAATACCGTTTTAAAAGGGGAGTGATTTGTAAAATATCTATAAAGAAATAGAAAATCTGTTTACAGTTCTGTTTCATATTATGGGTGTTGAGAGATGTATCCATAGATCTCTTATTAACGTTGCTCTCAAAGTGCACCAGATTGATGCTTTTAACTTCAATATTAAGGGTGAGGACCCTCCTATTAGGTTAGGTCCACTCCCCACTTGTAAAAATAGCACTTTACCCCTGCTTACACCTATAATTACAGATAATGAGCTGATTATCGAGCCTTCATTGTAACAGTCGCGGGTACACTGTGTGTGTGCGTGTGGGGAGTGTTGCAGTCGAAAATTCAACTCTAGCGCAGGTGCATTAATGGGAACCCTAAATGTTTGAGCACCCTCTATGAAACGCCAAGCTACCCCACAGCACCCCCTAGAGAAAATCTCTGGCGCCGCCACTGCCCTAGACGATAAAAGGACAATGCAAAACAAAACAGAGCATTCATATTTTATTGTATGCATCCACATGGACTTGCATTCTCTATTCTCTAAATAGAATTAGAGTTTTGTCAAATTACAAGTGACTTCTAGTGCAGAACCTAACCACCACATTGAAATAATAACAATGCGCACGTCAGAGACATTTGAATCCAAACAGCCCGCTCATCGCATTAAAGCCCCGCCCCGTGTGCACGTTCTTTTTCCTGTCACCTGTGCGCGCGTCCAAGATATTCAATCGAGTGCGATGCGATGAGCAGGTGGCTTCATTAGCTGGTGGATTTCCGATAGTGGTGAGTCGATTTATGGTGCTATTATTTTTTGCATATCGTGAATACACAATTTAGTTGGATTGCATCCGTTTACCCTAAGGTAGCACTTATAGTTGACTTTTCGTGTACCAAATGTTTAGGTTAGCTATCTAGCTCACAGCTATATTTTTCAAAACCATGCTAGCTAAGTAAATGCGCGCCATGTGCTTCTACCATTAGAAACCACCTTTAATGTTAATGACATTTGTGATACAATGTTGGAAACCACTATAAGGCATTAAGTGACGCAAATGTCCAGTTTTACTAAGTGCTACTTATTTGTTTTTTTATCAATAAGCCTAGGCTACTATCTAGCTGCTCGTGCTTTGGCTAACGCCAGCTACGAAGTTCATGTTATGAAAGGGCTGTGGTGGAAAGTAACGAAGTACATTTACTCAAGTACTGTACTTAAGTTTGAGTATTTATACTTTACTTGAGTGTTTCCATCAAATGTTTACTTCTACTTGGCTTCAGTATAAGAGGGTTAGAATGTATGTTTATTCCGCTAAATATATAAATGAATGTATTATTTATTAAGCTTTATTTACTTTTCAGATGTTGAATTAAAATACACGTGATACGCTTTTAACATAATGCATCGTCCTAAAACCCGGAAGTAAGCTGCGCATGGGTTCCTTCGACAAAAAAGCAATGCAATTTCTCCATAGGATTTTTGAAAATAGCTCGAAATAAGGTCTGGTTGACACACATTTAAGAGACGGATCACGTTTTGTTCAGTCGGATAATATCCACATGTCTACCCTACTTTTATAATTTTCGAATCATAAACCTATAGAATGCTGCAGGGATGTAATATATGTATATGTATATATATATATATATATATATATATATTTATCTATATTTATCGGTTCATTCAAATCATCCGGACACATTTGATGGCTTTGGATTTTTTTTTTTTTTTTTTTAATATAAATTTAAGATAGAATTATGTAGGTTTTGAGGATTGCTTTGACTCGATGAGTTTGTAATAAATAATTAACATGTTGTGTTCAGGGTAAGTCATGCATTCCTTAATACTTATTTAGAATAATGGATCTCATTAAGGCCGAGGCTATATACAGGACGGTCCTGCACACAACGCCAAATGGCTATATACAGGACCGTCCTGTACACAGCTCTCTGAAATGGCTATATACAGGACGGTCCTGTATATAAGGTCTCTGAAATGGCTATATACAGGACGGTCCTGTGGATAAGATATCTGAAATGGCTATATACAGGACCGTCCTGCAGCTAACGTCAAATGACTATATACAGACCGGGCTATTATAGCATGCTTAAGCAAGTTTCGCGGGTGGTAATGTAGGGATAGGATTCACAGATAAATATTCTCACGACAACATTATTTTCAATGAGTTTCCCCTCAATATAAAATTGTGGCAATTAAATCTCTTTCCATGCCAATTGCTTAGCTTTTTATGCTGATTTCAGTCTTTTTTTTGGCTTATCTTTTTATGTTGTTTCAATCATTTTCTACTTTATATTTTCCAATGCACAATGTTTTACTTGTAAAGGATATCACTGCATACTTTAAATACTACTCGGTTTTATTAAAACTGAAGTTTTTTTTTTAAAGAATACGCCAACTTTTCCTTGACGTGTAGTGATTTTGCAACACAAATAATTTATCGGCTACGCCGGCATTTTTATTTTAGAAATCGGAGAAACCGTCTTTTGAATTGTATGTAGTATGCTGTACATTTTTGTAATTTATCCTGCTGTAAACGTTAATTGTACACCAATTATATCCATATTTCTGTAGACTACATAAAAAGCCATTTCAGGGCTTCTGTGCAGGACGGTCCTGTATATAGCCATTTGGCGTTGTGTACAGGACCGTCCTGTATATAGCCACTCCCTCTCATTAATTAAACTTGAAATAAATATTTTTAAACTAACTTTACAAGTAAAACATTGCATTGATTTTACTTTCAATTGTTGATTTATACTTTTAAAATATTGTTTCTTAATGATAGAAATTATGGTTGTTAACTGATGAACATATGTTTGTGTTCTTTTTTCAACAGAAATGGATAAAAACGCGAATTCAACAAACTTCATTTTCACTATGCCCGGCACTGACAAGCACTTTAAACCTCTCTCTAAATATTCCCGGATGGTCGCTTGTGAGCAAAAGACAGATGTCAATGACCCAAGAAAGTCTGAGTCAAATCCATTTGTAAATTTTGAATTTGAATTAATAAACAATTCTGACAAAAGAAAAGTAGAGGACTCCTGTATTGGCGACAGTTATGAGACTCCAGCAAAAAATACCTGTATTCAAAATGATTTGTCCCCTGACCTGGGGTACTTCAGCCCTCCTTCAAGAGCAGATTCAGTTTCCCCTTTTTCCACATCTTTTGCCGTCCTTTTAAATGACACAAAAGATGTGAGCAAGGAAAAAATTGAAACTGTGAGCTCTCCGCTGCAGTTAGAGCAGGTGGAAGGTAAACCCCTGTCCTTAGGAGAGAGGGTGGACAATGGGACTGTACTGCACAGATTGACGTGTGAGGGGGCAGACTCAAAGCAAACTGTGGTACAAGATGAGGGTCCCGTGGAGTGTTTAGAGGGTGTGGTTGAAGATGCATGGAACATTGGTTCCCCTATTTCGAACTCATCCATGTTTGAAGCCACACCCGCTGGAGAGGAATCCACTCTTGACACTTCATACGAGCCCTCATTACCCCTCCAAGTTCAGGTAAGCTGTTTCACCAGTAGGTATAGAGCAGGGGTCGGCAACAGGATCCGGACCCAGACGCCGACCTATACGGACCCGGACCTATAATCAATACATTAATAGGGGATTTCAATTTTGACGGGGCGATTCTATTTTTAAGCGCCACCGACAGGGGGCGAAAGAGACGAGTGAGCGATACAGGGAGAGAAACACAGAAGAAGAGATGAGAGCGCAGCAGAGAGGAAAGTGTGAAGAGAATAATTAGCGATACAGGGAGAGGAGAGTGAACAGGCGTGTTAGCGGCAGACAGGGAGCAGGGTTCGTACGGGTGCTTGAAATCCTTGAAAATGCTTGAAATTTGACGTGGTGTTTTCAAGGTTGGGAAAGCGCTTGAATTTTGGGAATGGTGCTTGAAATTGAGATAAAGTGCTTGAAAATGTAAATGCTTTACTTTTACAATAAATTGCTGTCTGACTGAATAGTTCGCTTTTTAGATGAAAAGAAAATAATTGCTTCGCTTCTACATAAAACAGCTCCGCCGCGGCCTTCCCGCGCTATGCGCGCGACCTGCAAGTGTTTGTGTTACGTGTGACCTGGGCATTCTGATGAGTGATAGGTGACTGTGTGCCATGAGGTTGCAGTTTCAATGAGCGTTTGCTAGTAGAAGACAAATACAAGCCATGGCTAAGACGAGGGTCAAGCCCACGAGTAGCCTCCTGCAAAGTTTCCAAAAATAACGATGTGAGAGTCTGCGCTGTCGAGCCACATGAAAGGTACGCCATAGTAGAGCATTTTAGATTAGGCTCACGGTGCATTTTACGTTTGTTTAAGCTAACGTTAGCGAGCTGAATAACGAACTCGATGAGGGATAATAATAATTGCAGGGGACAATCATTTCAGAGGAGCGTACCTATGTTATGTTCGTTACAGTCGCCATCGTGTGGTGTTCAGAGGATGAAGCACTCACGGCATTTCGTGTTCTAGTCACGAAATATAATCTATTGATTCGACACAGAGCGATTTTGAAAGCAATGTATTTCTACTGGTAGTATGTTTCGTGCCTAAACCAAATGTGACTTGCTCTATCGAAATCAGTCACATTGACCCAAAGACACATTTTCGTTTGTATTACTGGTCTGGGGGAAGCTGGCGAGTGCGTTTGTGTATTTTTGCGTTTGTGTACCGGGGAAACACTCTCAAGAAACACCGGCTGTTGTTATGCTTGCTGTGACGTTACATTAGTCCGTTCTCTGCTTGTAATCATGCCGAAGCTTCAAAGTTGTGTTTATCATCTGAATTTGCCGAAACAAGTTTAATATTCTGAAAGCCAATACTTTGTTTATTTGAAAACAGATGAAAACAAACTGTCTTTTATATAAAATTGTATTATAAAAGTAAAACTACATTTAGCTTTAATCCCATGCAATTGTAGATTGAACACAGTCTTCCTTTGAAGATGTATAAGTCAGGTGTCTTGAGTAGTCAAAATTACCTACCTGTACACATTTGTAAATATTATTTTCCACTTGTTACCATTGTGAGTCTATTTTTATGCAGCTCTGCATGATTTTGTGACTACAATTCAGGCTAATACGCTACCAGAGGTGGAATAAGTACTCGGATCTTGTACTTGAGTAAAAGTAGAAGTACTCAGATGTTGTACTTGAGTAAAAGTAGAAGTACTCAGATGTTGTACTTGAGTAAAAGTAGAAGTACTCAGATCTTGTACTTGAGTAAAAGTAGAAGTACTCAGATCTTGTACTTGAGTAAAAGTAGAAGTACTCAGGTCTTGTAGTAAAAGTAGAAGTACTCAGATCTTGTACTTGAGTAAAAGTAGAAGTACTCAGATCTTGTACTTAGTAAAAGTAGAAGTACCAGAGTGTAGGAATACTCTGTTACAGTAAAAGTATTCAAAAATGTTCCTCAAGTCAAAGTAGAAAAGTATTCTCATCAAAATATAGTGAAAGTAGCGACAGTAAAAGCAGTCGTTGTGCAGATTGGTCCATTTCAGAATAATATATATGATGTGTTTTATAAAGATTGATCATGAAAGTGTTCTCAAAGCTGGTAAAGGTGCAGCTAGTTTGAATGACTTTGTATACTGCAGGGTAGCTTGTGAATTTACTCCAGGTGGAACTAAAGTCTGATTTAACACTTGATTATATTTCACATCATTCATCCACATCTGTGAAGTAACTGAACCTGGACTCACATTCAGGTTCAGGTCCGGACTCAAGTCCAGAGGTTCAGGTTCAGGTCCGGACTTATAAGTCCGGACCTGAACCCATGGCTTGTGTCAAGTTGTGTGAGTAACTAAAGTGAACTTATTGTGAGCTAATTATCAATTGAAAATTAACAATAATCAACTCAAATTCAAACTCGTCAGGTTTATTGTGCTCCCTTCCAACTTGTGTCTACATTTCTCTACAAAGTACAAATGCAGTGTGAGAAAAAGTTTTTAGAGAGTACTTGTCCATGGACAAGTGAGTTTGGAGATGTACTTGTCCGAATACATTTTTCACTTGTCCAGAATGGACAAAAATTGGGGCCACTGGAATCTTCTTCTTCGTCATCGTATTTTACATTTTCTCACGGTTTTTATGACACCGCTAACGTAAGTGAGAAGTGAGATTTTACTGCATCACACATAGGGTTGGGTATCGTTTGGATTTTAACGATTCCGGTTCTGCTTTTCGATTCCGGTTATTTTCGGTTCCGGTTCTTTTGAGAGGGTAAAAATAAGTCCCATGACAAACTGGGAGAAAAATATATTTATGAAAACATTAAGTCAAATCTGTATTCCTATTTACAAATCACATACTGTTTAATTTCTTACGGTTATTGAATACAATTATATAAAAATAATCTCTGCATTGTTTAGTTAGTTCCAAGTGGTGCAGTTTGAGAATGTACAATTGGCCCAGTCTCCTCTGATGTTACACTGCCTGTGAGACAGAGTCCAACCACACATGTCCAACACATAGGACATAACCTAATAATAATAATACATTATATTTATAGCCTATAGGCCTAGCGCTTTTCTACAACGCAAAGACGCTTGCACGCTTACACACGTCCTGCAATACACATGCTGCTCACTGTTTGTAAAAGTAAAGAAATAGTATTTTCATTTCCATAATGTACTTTCTATACCCTGCTTCATAAACAATACTGACATCCTGCTCCTCCGAGTCTGGGGGTCCGGGGATGTGAGGACAGCGCGAGGACACAGACAGGGAGGCTGCTTCACTTCATAAAGGAAATGGTGGTTAATATTAACAACACAGGAGTTAAAACGCTTAATAACCTTCATTACGTGTTAGAGAAAGTACATAAGAAAGTTTGACAAAGATGAGGCTGTTAAACGGGCAGCGGATCCGCTGTGTGTAGAAAGAGAGAGAGAGAGAGAGAGAGAGAGACGCTGAGCTGCACCGCACCGTGCAGCGATCAGCTGATACAGAGCATAGAGAGAGCTGCAGTTCGCGGGGCTCGGCCTCGCCTCCTGTCCTCACAACTCTTATTAATCCCGGTACCGGAAAAATTGTTATTTGTTCCTACTCGGAACCGAGTGTTGCTTCCGAGTGTTGCTTCCCAAGCCTGCCACTGTGTTACACTTCCCGCCCCGCTCCGCCCCTAACTGTACAGAAAGCGGTGAGATGCATTCCCTTAGGAATCGACAAGCAGAACCGAAACTAACACTTCTAAACGAACAATGGCGGACACGTACAATTTGAGAATGAGTTCTGCCTTTTGTAAACTGAATGTATCAATAATTTGTCAATAAATCAGGTCTAAAAACGTCACTTGTCCGCCGGACAAGTCAATTGAAAGATCTACTTGTCCGATATTGTAAATAACACGTCCCGGACGGTGGGACGTGTACTTTTTCGCACACTGAAATGTAAAAAAAACACTTTTTGCCACTTAGTCTACAAATGACTTATGACAGCAACTACAGTGAACTACTACAAAGTTCAAACATTTATTTCATTTACCAAACTAAAGTAACCGAACAGTCCCTGAGCTGACTGAGCCTAAATCCCTAAAGCTTTGCTGAAAGGTAGAGTAGACTATATGCATTATACTGTTACACACCTACTATACAGTATAGGCTACACTGTAGTGACTGAACAGTCAGAGTGTACTGTACTGTCTGTACACCATGTCTTTTCTACAACTCTACATGTGTACATTATAATAATAATGCATTTTATTTATTATTATTATACAGTACATACTACATACATAGTGATGTACATACATACTGTTAGAAATTAAAATCAATGTTGATATGGCGTAATTTTGAATTAAATACACTATTTAATTTAAATCAGTTTTATTCTGAAAAAACCGGAAGTTCACACTATTTACTTAGTTTAAGGTACTTTATGCCATCAAAAACATTAATTTATAACACTGTGCGCATGTGCAGAGCTGCAGATCGGGTAGTCACATAGCCTACTACAATCACATTCACCGCTTCACCGACAGACGTACCATAAAAATGTCCACGAACACAGATGAGGAACTCATTCCTAAAAAAGGTGCTACTTCAGTTGTATGGAAGTGGTTCGGGTACAAGCGGTCATACATAGAACAAACAACTGTTCTGTGTAAGGTATGTAGAAAGACAACTTCCTAGAAAGTTAAAGGGATGTTATTTTGTTTGAGGGTATTTTTTTATTATTCATTTCATTATCATTATTTATTATTTACGGAAGAGGATTAGGGCCACATGAATATATTTTTTGGGAGGATTTTAAAAAATATTATATTTTTTTTGTTCTGGGAGTAAAGTCTTTAATCTCAGAATTCTGACTTTTTTTCTCAGAATTCTGACTTTAATCTCAGAATTCTGACTTTTTTCTCAGAACAAAAAAAATTAAAATTCTTTGGGAGAAAAGTCAGAAATACCGGTAACTGTAGAACCAGCTTCAGTGAGAGATTTACACATTGCAGTAGGCAATTCCGCACAAGGATGACTGGAAAATTACAGCCCTTTTGCTTTGCTTTCTTTTTTTAATTATTGGTTGATCCACAAGATGTGAAATATAGAAACGGAACAAATATCTGCCTGTAATGTGCCAGTGCAATAACAATTATTAAAGTATCCAAAAATAAAAGATAGGTTTTGTTGCACACAACAATGCCTGCAAAACAGATGTTGAGACATAATACAATTTACCTTCAGAATGTCTTTCAGTATCAAAGCAATACTTGCAATCTTAGTAAAAAGCAAACAATTGTAATCATAACTTCTCATAACTAAGATAACTGGTAGAAGACTAGTTCAGTCTGTTTATATGCACATCTGAGAGTTGTGTGTGTGTATAGGGAAAGTGTGTATGTGTGTGTACTTGTTTAGAAGAACCACCCAGTCCACCACTTGAAACTTTAACAAGACATTTGGAATCAAGGCAATGTGACACCTGAGGAAACATTTGATCATAAAACATTTTAAGCATTATTTTAAGATTATGTCTTAATTACTTTTTACACTAGTATAAAATATGTTCTAAATAAACAAGTATGCTTTGAACAAGGCACTTGATTTGCAACTTTATATTCCAGTCAATGGTCAGATAAGGGGTTAGCTCCACATTCATGCTTTTACACAAGTTATTCACCTGGGTAAGCGGCATATCATTTTACAATTTACACAAAAAGTAAGAGGGAGCAAACAGTACATTGTATTTTACAACTGTCTGTTTCCATATAAGAACAATGAAGCATGCAACTGTTCGTGTTTGAATCCTTAAACATCTTAAAAGGTCTTGAATTACATGAACAAATTACATTTATGTCAAGTCAGGTTTGTGTTCTGCAACTGGAGAATATGTAATGTAGTCAATATGCAAGTTTGTTGTAGTTTGTGAACACACCACCAACAAAAGTCAGAAGTCAGAATTCTGACTTTAATCTCAGAATTCTGACTTTTTTCTCCCAAAATTATTTTTTTTTTGTTCTGAGAAAAAAGTCAGAATTCTGAGATTAAAGTCAGAATTCTGACTTTTTTCCCAGAACAAAAAAAAAATTATTTATTTTAAAATCCTCCCAAAAAAAATATTCATGTGGCCCTAATCCTCTTCCGTAATTATTTGTTGTATTTCATTTTACAAGTTTTTTCAGGGATGGCCTACAAGTTTGATTTAAAAAAAAATCTTTGCACATTAATGACAGCCAAGTGCCGTGGTGCTGTTTTTATTTTATTTTTTTTATTCTTGAACAACTGATTTGTTCACATAGGCCTAGACTACTTGGTAATCTCATTTATATTTATTGTGTTAATAAAGAAAATATGTATTTAAATGTTGCCTTGGTCTGGTTTGTTTAGAAAAAAACCCAAAAAAATCGAGGTTTAAATCGAAAATTGTCCATTAGTTAGAAGAAAAAAAAGTTACGCCAAATCGCCCAGCCCTAACCTCAACAATAGTAATCAATAATGTATTGAAAAGTTATTTGGCTGATTGTTTTATATTGGCTCAGCCAGGTTATATGGGAGGCCCAGTCTACGTACAGGTCACTCATTTTGAAATATTAAACTTAGTTTTCTTTTCTTTAATTTTTCATCCTCGTGTAGAATGCTATCACGAAACACACATTTGGTTATTTATAGCATAAAGAACATCTGATTTAATGTGAGGTAGGGAAATAATCATTTGAGTATGTGTATATAAATATGTAATTTACAACAGCTGTAATATGCTTGAAAATGCACCTTGAAAATGCACCTTGAAGTGCTTGAATTTGACTTTGGAAAAGGTGTAAGAACCCTGAGGGAGAGACACATAATGACACATGGCGCTCTCCAAGAAGAGGAAAGGGGACAGTGAGAACAGAGCGTTTAACCCCGAGTGGACGGACTCATTCATGTTCATCCTGCCCACTGGGAGCACAGAACCAGTGTCTCATTTGTTCAGAGACCGTGGCGCTCATTAAAAGTGCCAAAACGCCACTATGAGACAAAACACAACGTGTTTGACCAAACATTCCCTCTCAATTCAGAACTGAGGTCACAAAAAATAAGCAGTCTCAGAGCCCGATATGATCAGTCCACCAGGATCAAAATTAAAACTAAATATCGTTCCAGGGCAGGCTAACCGAGGCTAACCAATGAGCACCTGCATGTGTGTATGAGAATGGCCCTGACACCATTTCAGCCCAGATTGAAACTCCTGGCAGGACAAACTCAATTCTCGCACTGAATTAAAAAAAAAAGTGAGTGAGGGACTGCAATATAAAAGGGAAAGAAAGAGAAACTTTAAAACTGTTCAATTGTTATGATGTGTAAAGACTGATATTGTTCTATAATCGTCTGAAACTGTTAAGACATGATGTGAAACGGTTAACAAAGAAAAAGAGAAACTCAAGCTGCTGCTACACTTTTTTTAATTTATCTAAAATTAAGCACTTTTAAGATGCACATATTTTCAAAAGCTATTTTATTTATTTTCTCTATTTTATTTTTAAATGCAGCCCGAGAGGAACATTACACATATCCACAGTATTTAAATCAAATCAAATCAAGTTTTATTTATATAGCACATTTATAAACGATGTTTGGTCGAGCCAAAGTGCTGTACATATAATAAAAATAGCCTACAGTAGAGACACTTTACAGCAAATACAACAACACAGATTGTTCAGAATATCAGTATGAGAAAAACGACACCCTCTGTCCTTAGACCCTCACATCGTACAAGGAAAAACTTCCAGAGAAAACCCACAGTTTAAGGGGAAAAAATGGGAGAAACCTCAGGGAGAGCAACAGAGGAGGGATCCCTCTCCCAGGACGGACAGACGTGCAATAGATGCCGTGTGTAAATTGAAAAGATAATACATTTTACAGCATATAGACCAGGGGTGCCCAACCTTTTTTGAACCGAGAGCTACTTTTAAAGTTGCCAGTCTGCCGAGATCTACCAGTCCAAATAGAGAGGCGTAGCCATTACTGACAGCCTACTACCAGGTAAATACACACTTCTACTTGTATAGAACTGACCTTTGTACGATTAATACTTCATAAAATACTGCAGATCCTTTATCTTTCCTCTTTCTAATCAACACACATACAAGTATTTAACTGAAGTTACACAACAGTGTTGTTGATACAGAGTTGGAGTTTATTCACACGTCACTACAGTGGGTAATGTTTTCAAGAAACATTGAACAGTGCTGCCACATGACACAGGAAAAAAGAAAATACTCTGAACCCTTTCTTTGCCATTAAAATTAGGTTTACTAATAAGACAACTCGGATCTGAAGCTACGCAGGAATCTGCTGCCAAAGTGCAATAAAAAAGACAAAATTAATAGAATCAAACCCTTTTTTTGTTGCATTTTAGTAGATTATAAAAAGAAATGCCTTTTAAAATGGATGCAAGCAACACTAGTTTCTTAACCTGAATTGATGATAGACTATAATCAATTTAAGTTTGCATTCTTATACCATTTTGTACAATAATTATAATGAATAAGTTCAAACTCAAACTCACAGCTGATTAATAACGGTATCCAACTTGAGTTTTTATTATATCAAAAACCTGTTGAAATGCTACTGTTATTTTTATTACGCAACGGCAGCCTCCAGGAATGCTTCTTTCAGAACTTCGCCGTCTTTGAAAGACTTCATGTGTTTCGCAAGAACGTGACTGACACGATAAGATGCTCTGGTAGCAGCCTTGCTCTTGTTGTTGGGCCGGGTGAAAATGGACTGCTGTGCATTTAGCTGTCCTTTCAGGCCCCTCCCCTTTTGGGAGTGTAGGGAAGAATTAGGAGGGAATTCCGTCTCGTAGCGTCTGTTTTGAAATGCCGCTCCTAAATTACCCTTCTTCGATAAAGCCACGCTCACATTGCAGATGAGACAGATGGACTTTGAAATGGAATAGATACAAAAATAATCATCCTCCCACTCGGAGTGAAAATTATATATGTTTTGCTTCTGCCATGATTGTGGTTTTGTGTGTGTGCGGACTGTCACTCATGGTGTTGACACGGACAACGTTAGCGAACTAGTGCACTGCCCACCAGCCACGCCCCGACACATGGGGTCACGCCGGCCAATCACAAAGCTTTGATGCGTTCAAGTGCATTATTCTGGCACAGGAAGATTATGTTATAGGACATTACCGATAAAACAGAATATTGTTGTTCTATTTTTAGACACATCTCGCGATCGACTGGGAATCTCCCCGCGATCGACTGGTTGGGCACCCCTGATATAGACCAAATGTTAGGAAATGCATGTGTCTGTAATAAGAAGATGAATCCACAAGGATGTCAGCTACAATCCTGAGGAAGCCATCAGGGAAGCAGCATGGCGAGACCCAAGGCAGGACTGCAGAGACAGGTTCAGCCACGACCCGAAGTCCACGACTTAATCCAGAACTCAGGACAGAGGATCCAAGACACAGGACTACAGCAAGAGGATCAGCCTCGACTCCGGATCCCGGCGTAGATATAGATACAAAACAAGAAAAAAGATTTGGCTGGGTTAATCGGAACAAGAGAATACACAGACACAGACAGAGAGGGAAAAGGTCATTGGATAAAAGTTATTCTTGATAACCCTCTAGAAAGATCTCATGAACTTTCCCACTCAATCTATCAAGACCCGAGCAGTTCTATTAGATATCCAAGGTAAAGGCACAGGCCGGCGCATATCGCTCATGGAATCCCTCACCATATGAACTCTGACCCCTCAAGTGTAAGTGTACAAGTGAAGAGACACCATGTGTCAGCTCCTTTTTAGAATAGTATTTCTTCTCTTCTCAGAGAAACAAGGCTATGAAAAGAATAGCCAGAAACAAAGGAAGAGAGGCAGAACGTGACTGCGTAAATGCACTCTCCTAAATATTAAACGAGTAAGAGGTGAAAAAACACAAAGCCAGAAATTGAAAAGAAAAGGCACCATCATGCTTCCCCTTAGAATAGGGTGGAAATTATAAAGACCCAAATTATGAAGAGGGGACATGGGATACTAGTGAAGAGGGACAACAGTGAAAAGGCCCAACGTATCCAACGTACTAGCACTCTCCAAAGAGACAGAAAGTCAAAGTATACGCCGAGAGGCACAACGTAACTACGTAAATGCACTCCCGTATAAATTAGTTTAAGGGAAAGGGGGTGAAAAACTAAACTAATCAAAAGAAGGAAGTAGAGAGGCCTAAATGCCCTCTCCTAGATTCAGATAAAGGAAATAACTGGGGAACAAACAAGTACAGGAGGAAAGGCTCAACAAGTCAAGGTCAACACACTCTCCTAGAATAGTTCAAGGTAAACGGGGTAGGAAGAATATAGTAAGAAACAGCTGAAAAGGCGTCCAAGAACGCTTTCCCTGTACATCTGTGACAATAAATATTGTTTTTGAATTGTACTTTCTTTATTTGATTGGCAGTCAGTTGTTGATTACATGCAGACGTTGATAAAGCTACAGGTCACTTCAATATATATCACACTAATTCATGAAGCAAGTTAGACATTTTGATGTTCCGGACCTTTGCATGGGGAGACTTTCTCTAACTGGACCTCGTTGAATTTTAGTTTAATACCCCGGGTATAGAGGATGTTGTCCTGCACACATCGAGTCATGTTTGTTTAACTTAATTACATTTTACTTTTCAAGGTGAAATCTGTAGTGGTGAATCCAAATCGGCGCACGGAAACGGCAGCACCCACTAAGGTCATCGTACCCATCAAATGGAGCCCAGAGGACAACAGACTTTATGCGCCTGCAGTCAGCAGTGCCAGCACTCAAAGGTATGGTTGTACCTTTTGCCATATCTAGGGGGTGCCATATGACCGTATTATACAAAATGTTGAGGCTTCTGCCATTGCTTGGTGTTTGTCCTTGATGGCAGTCTCATATTTTTTGTGTTTGGCTTTTTTTTCCACCTGTGTCTACAAGCCCATCCTTATTTATATATTTTGACTATTCCTATAGATTAATGTCTTAAGCAGCAGGTGTCTTGTATGGTTAAGTGAGGTTAAGAATAGAGTTTAGATCAGAGGTGGGGAACCTTTTTCCTCTCAAGGGCCATTTCAATTTTTACAATATCCTCAGAGGGCCGTACAAATTATTGACCTCTGCTTAAAAAAACTAAAATCACAGCCCATTCATTTCATTCTGTGCAAAGAAAAAGCAACCTCTTAATCCAGATATCTCACCATGACTCGCGTATGCATGCACGCGCACGTTGTGGCGTGACCACCAAAACAGAAAGATATGGACACAAGATGTGTGCAAATGTATTTAGTTTCCTATCCATGTGAACATGATTTAAGTGGGGGGGGACCTAACCTCCTCTAGGGGGGTCCGGGGGCATTTGCCCCCCCGGGAAGATTTTTTAAGCATTAAGTTAAAAGCATCAATCTGGTGCACTTTGAGAGCAAAATCAGGAGATCTATGGATACAACTCTCAACACCCATATGAAACAGAACTGGAAGCAGATTTAATTTTCTTTATGAATATTTGACAAATCACTCCCCTTTCAAACTGTATTCTTCTTTATTAATAACAACTTTTTTTTACAGTGATATAGTATTTTATACCTGTTAAACCTATATTTTATTCTCTTATTTTTTTATAAAGATGTGCCTTTACCTCACTGGTTGTAGAAAAAGCGTCTAATATTCGTTAGCATAGCTAGCTAACCAGATGCTAATAACAACAAAGTTATTGACTGTATGATCAGTATGTCAGATGAACAGATCGCCACTGGGCTTTCAACTAAAGACACAGACACGCAGAAACTGCGGCATGTGTACGGCTCCTTATGGTTACTGCAATTTCTGAAGTGCCGGAGCGGCGTTCTGGTGCTCTCCGTCAGAACTGCACCCCTGTCAGATGGTCGAGACATATACCACGTGAAGACACGTTAGGCTCGTGTTGTGTTCAAGGACCCTGACCGTGGCTAGGAAAAACAGGCACTCGCCCGTATACGGGCCGGAGGTTCCCCACCCCTGGTTTAGATGATTGTTTCATTCTATTATGTCTTTCCTACACACAGCATGAAGAATAAAATGAAACTCGTGCAGAATTCTTAGACATTGCGCTGACAGCCAAGTCCATCTGAGTATGTTGACACATTTTGTATGATCCTTCAGGGTTCGTACGGTCATTGAATACCTGGAAAAGTCATGGAAATTCAAAAAGCAAATTCCAGGCCCTGGAAAAGTTATGGAAAACAATATTCTTCCCAAAGTTTTGGAAAAGTCATGGAAATGTAACTAAAGTTGCGTCAAATATAATTTACTTTTTATCTAATTGCCGAAATAAGCTGCGGTCGCGAGCTGTTATGTGCCATCATGACGCGCATGGTGTTATTTTTTAATATATGAAGCGCGAGCTGTGTGCTCGAGTCTTCCTGCCTGTCGGCTGAACTCTGCTGCTCTGGGATGAGGGTCAGCTACATTATCTACGGTGCATTCGTTAACTGTGCGGAGTCACTGTGGCACAGACTGCACCGCTGGTGAACAGCTGTTAGAACAGGCCGTTCAGGTGTTCAGAGCAGAGCGGCAGAGCGTGATGTGAACTGAAAAGTTTTTCTGTCGCAATATTATTTAAGGAATCGTTGAGCGAGATAGCTAGCTAGCTAGCTAGCTAGCTAGCATACATTGTCACTATCTGCTAATGTTAGCTTTAGCCTTCGTTTCAGACGGGTCCGTGATCGGCACGGGGTGGGCCCCTGCTGAAAAGGAAAACCCCCCCCCGCAGGACTTGAAACGCCCCCTTGATAAATATGTTTAATTATAATGAAACCAGCTGCAATGGATCATGGATCCACCAGGGGGAGCCGTGAAAAGCTGCCACACTGGAACTCATGTGAAATAAACAGCTGATCTACAGGTATCTGATATAGCGGATATTTGTTAAGATCCATATGTCACGGATAGGATCACATTCTGTGCTAAATAAGAGACATGTAATCATTTACTAAACATCACCATGTTTTTATTTAGTAAAATAATGTTTAATTCACGTTGGCGTAAATACGAAACCATCGCTATGTTTTTAGATCAGGAAATGCATCCATGCAGGCTCAAACAAACTATTTTCAATCATCATCCTCACGATCATTTAATGTATCATATGTTCGCGAGTTGAAATGAATGCACTAAATTTAATCCACGTGAGTTTACAACAAATTTTTTTTACAAAAAATAATCGCTTTGTTTTTATATCACATCCGACCGGAGGAAAATGCAGCGGCTCTCACTGCCGATCATCCTAATCCCACGGGCAAACAATAATATGTACAGTGTTAATAGTTTACTGTATTATTAGTGTCTAATATTACTGGGGATTTCGGAATGGTACTGGATTTTGATTTATTGTATCGGCTTCATATCGCAATATATTCCCAAAGTCTGAAATGCAAAAATTTCCCACATTAGGGCAATTCACCATACATTTAATCATTCAAACAAAATCATATTTCGTTTATTTGTAACGAAATAAATGTGGTTTATTCCACATAATTTAGGCCTACTGTGTTAATTGTTTCACAATTGTGTAATTGTGTTCACAAGTACGTCGGTACGCAAATGCGCTTTGTGACACAAGTGACGGTACGCATTTCAGATTACGCACATAACCTGCGTACCAGTTATGTGTACCCTTTGTACTACAGCAAAAGTATTCTCCGTCGGGACTTCCTGCAACAACACCACGCCGTTATCTTGATTCTGATTGGCCAGAAGACATTATCAAAGATGTTCTATTGAGAAGACGACCACTACGTGACAAAAGTTTTCAAAACCGTTTCTGGTCTTCGGTATTTCCAGGCAAGTGGCTGCTGAAATCAATCTTACTAACTGCTGTCTGTGCAATTTACTCCGCGAGTTGGCAGACTTTATTTTGCTTACTTTAACATCATTTTTCATGGTGGGGCTAAGCCATTTCTTGGTATGAGTGTAGCCTACCCCAGCCATACCCTGGCGCTGCCACTGGTGGGATGTATGGGGTTAAATATTTTAACGCAATTAATTCAAAAAATTAATTACCGCCGTTAACGGCGATAATTTTGACAGCATTAATATATATGCACACACTATCTCACAAGCAAAAAAAACCTCCTTAAAATAGCAGTCAAGTGTACAGTCCATACAAAGACCTTGATGCCTCAACAGGCCATATCCAAATCTGTATTGCAAGGAACACCAACATGTTTGCATTGCAAATGCATCTTTGATTGTAAACTGTCAGGAAGGTGGGGGCTCTCCATCTCCAGCTGCCGTGTTTGCTACCAGCTGGGAAAACGGAATGGGTAGGTTGTGTTTCAGATGCAGTTTAAGGTTAGTCGTATTGCTAGCTTTTGTTGCTACCTTTTTAAAACAAATCCGACACACCGCCCGGCTCATTTAAGTCCGTAGGTTCGTCTCGTTGATTTGGCTTAAATCCAAAATATTCCCACACCGGAGAAGTGGTATTAGGTTTTGCAACCAATTCCATTTAACTTCAAATTCCCCTCGAGTAAGTCACAAATTGTCTCCTGCTTGTCTCTATATTATTAATTTGGCTGCTGCACGCAGAGTTTCCTGACTTGGCTGTGTGTGAGCCCCCCGCCCCTCACAGCGCGCTAGGCAAAAATTCTGGTCACATCCTTATGTAAACAAACACGCATGTAAACGGCAATTTATCGAGCTCAGAAAAGTTATTGAGTCCATTTTTATTTATCGTATGATAAGTCCATTTATTGAATATCGCGACAGGCCTAGCCCCAGTCTGAGGTCCAGAGCGCTCTGCAGACAGTTTTCATCAAGGATCTCCCTGTACATTGCTGCATTCATCTTTCCCTTGATCCTGACTAGTCTCCAAGTTCCTGCCGCTGAAAAACTTCCCCACAGCATGATTCTGCACCACAATGCTTCACTGAAGGGATGGTGTTGGCCAGGTGATGAGTGGTGCCTGGGTTCTGCCAGACATGATGCTTGGCATTCAGGCCAAAGAGATCCATTTTTGTTTCATCAAACCAGACAATTTGGTTTCTCATGGTCTGAGAGTACTCTAGGTGCTCCATGGGGGCTTTCATGTGCCTTTGGCTTCCTTCTGGCCACTCTACCATAAAGGCACTGGAGCTCTATCAGAGTGATCACTGGGTTCTTGGCCACCTCTCTGACTAAGGTCCTTCTCCCCCGATGTTCAGTTTGGGCAGCAAGCTCTAGGAAGAGCCCTGGTGGTTTCAAACATTTTCCATTTGCAAATGATGGACCACTGTGCTCGTTGGGACCTTCCATGCTGCAGACATTTTTCTGTATCCTTCTCCATATCTGTGCCTTGATACAACCCTGTCTCTGAGGTCTACAGTCAATTCCTTGGACCTCATGATTTGGTTTGTGCTCTGATGTGCACTGTCAACTGTGGGACCTCATATAGACAGGTGTGTTCCTTTCCAAGTCATGTCCAATCAATTGAATTTACCACAGGTGGACAACATCAAGTTATAGAAACATTTCAAGGATGATCAGTGAAAACAGGATGCACTTGAGCTCAATGTTCAGTGTCATAGCAAAGGGTGTGAATATTTATGTACATGTGATATTTAATTTAATTATTTTTAACACGTTTTCAAAAGATTCTTTAAAAACGTTTTTGCTTTGTCATTATGGGGTATTGTGTGTGGGATATTGAGAACAAAAATGAATTTAATCCATTTAGAATAAGGCTGTAACATAACAAAATGAAACAAAGGAAATGGAATTTAAGAGCAGCAAAAAAAAAAAAAAAACCTATTATTTTGGGTATCATTATCAAATGTTGTTATGAGCATACTCTGATACATATGTAATCCATAGTTGACCATTTATTGACATTTGGAGAAATAAATAAAACTTTAAAAAAGTGAAATGATTGGCTGTCTGCCATTCAGCCGTCACCCTCCATGTCTTCAGGTGGTGGTGTGGGCACACCATGGTACATCACAATATTTCCAGAGCACAGCTGACCATAGTGTTGTGTCAATACTAAAAGTATCTCTATATCGATATGAAACAATACCAAAGCACAAACATTAAACACCTGTGAAATTAATGGAATACGAGAAGACGCAATGTCAAATGATTTGATATACATTTTTTAATTGGTCAAAAACAACGACAAAATTAAACGACATTTAAATTCAATTGAAATACTAGGCAGGAGGGAATGTGTAAAGAGGCCACATCACAGAATTGAAGTACTGTATGAGTTAAAGGTGGGGTATGTAATTTATTTCAGAAACACTTTTTGTTAAATTCCACGGAATGCTCTTAACATCCCGATGGCAATGAATATATTAAATGCTTTGACAAAGAATCCATAAAAAAATGTCATCTGTGGAAGCCGTAGTACTGTAAAAAGCACGACCAATCATTTTAGCCGGCCCGACTAAAATAACTGGATGGCCTACCTGCCTGTCAGCCTTCCATCTGTGCACAAACTTATCTCGTGCCCTGATTGGTCATGTGCGCGTTCGTGTGTGTTGGAGGAGGGGCTCTGTAAGGAAGTAGTCTGAAGGAAGAGGCAGATTTTTTTCCGGTTGTGTACTTTCAAATTCTAGCGCACTCGAGCTGTGTGCATAACACTGTTAACTTTGAGATTGTGATTTGGGAAATCGCCGCCAATCATATTTCCACGCTCGCGCCAGGGCCGATTACGTTACACAAGCGTGTAATACACTGTCGTAATGACCCCACAAATGTTCCTAAATTGAGACTTGTTGTTTGCAGGCCGGTGGTCTTTGTCACGAAGGGGGACTGGGAGCGTGAGAAACAGCTCTATGTCCATTCTGTCACAAGGCACATGAAGGAGCATCCAGGAGCAAATAAAGGTAGACTAAAAATGATGTGTTTTATAGCAAAGCTGTGTTTTTATGCACCATGTAGTGTGAGGTAAGCCCAGAGGTGCGTCATTGTCACAAGTAAGTCTCAATTATTTATACTCAAGTCCCAAATCAGGATGAGCAAGTCCTACACTTTGTCATTATGTGCTTTTCACCACATGTAATGAACAACAGAATAATAATATATTACATTTACATCATATTAATAAATTACTAATCAATTTTCTTTCTGCTAGTAACGTTTTTTCTATTTTAAGAAGGAACAGTAAGGTTAGGCTACTGTGACGGTTTAATTCAGAAGGAGTTTCATTAATAAGATCCCTGATGTTAAGTTGACCAGAATGTTTATTCCCACTGTGTACAACATGTTATCAGGGACACCACAATCTATTTTTATTTGTATTTAATGTTGTTCCTAATCATTTCTAATCTCATTCACACCTACATTTTATATTGTGTTGTTCGAAGCAGTTTTTAATGTTGTTGTTGCTAGTTTTCCTTACGTGTATTGTTGTTGTTAGCATCTGGTGCTAGCTAGTTGCGCTAACGGATATCAGGAGCTGTTTAAATGAAAACAGAGGAGAGACATTTCGCCACAACTGCGCCGAGCACTTGACTTTATGCAGGAAGCAGACAGTGGGACATTGTACGAAAAGTCAGCACACTCAGCACGGATAGTGTGCGCAACATGATTGCAGCGTCCAGGCAGCTCCCGTTCGAGCATATGCCTTGAGTTGCACATAGCTCCAACGATCGATCACACACACACACACACACACACACACACACACACACACACACACACACACACACACACACACACACACACACACACACACACACACACACACACACACACACACACACACACACACACACACACACACACACACACACACTTTGTATTGTATTATTGTATCGGAGAGGTTCCAGGTTGAATTGAGGCGAATATTTGTTCAGAGGTTGTTGTGTTTAATATTCATGAGAATATTTGTCATTGTTCAAATGATAATAAACATTAGCATAAAGCATATTTGTCCACTCATATGTTGATAAGAGTATTAAAAACTTGAAAAATATTCCTCTAAGGTACATTTAGAACAGATAAAAAATGTGCGATTAATTTGCGATTAAATATTTTAATCGACTGACAGCCCTAATATATATATGTATTACTTTGGTAATATATGCTACATGTCAACTTGCCAAAGTTAATAAAGTTTAGGATTGTTGATTTGGTAAATATATTGTGGCAAACTTATTTTGAATACATTAAAATATCAAGTCAGAAGGCTCAAGGTCAAGTCCCGAGTCATTGGTGTTAAAGTCCAAGTCGAGTTGCAAGTGTTTTGTGATTTTGTCAAGTCGACCTCTGGTAGGGCTGTGATTAATTTACCTTGCGTCTCTGTGGCACGTTTGTGCAGATGCCATGAGTGAGCTGATGACGCTGATGAACAGTGTGGCTGATCAGTCACCGGGCGCTGACGGCAAACAGTGGCAGCATCCCTCCGATCTGACACGCAGGTACATTTTCATTGGGTTTAATAAAGAAATGAAGGGATGTCTGTTCTAATGCTGGCGTTTTTCAGCCACCTTTAAATATGTGGCTCTGGATCTGTGCTTACTTTTAGGAACTACCAAAGAAGGCTTGGAAGAGAGACGCCTAAAATGACCCTACATGAATGGAAAACTGAGACCATTCCAACACACAAGCGCTTTGCCAAGGTGCCGAAAACATTTAAACGGAGTTCATTTTCGTAAGTTAAGGACTTGTGGAACTCCTAATAATTCAAAAAGGCTGGACTTAATTTGTGATTTGTACATTTGTGTGTTTCTCTCTGCAATGTTTGTTCCTGTTAGAGAAAACTAATGCATGTTTTAAGGGGTTTGATAGTGTGTGAATTATGCTAAGAAACAAGCACCCACTTGTTTCAAGCATCTTAAATAACTTTCCTTTTTTACTATACGATAAACTATGCCTGTTTTAATGTGTATTTAAATTATCTTCTGCTGTTTGAAATGTCTTTTTTGTGTGTTAAGAAATATTCCCAGTTCATGTTTACTCTGGATATGATTAAAAACACTCCGGCCCTTATCTGTTCTTGTCTTTTGGGAGACTTGTATATCTCCAAATGTTTCTTCAAATAATTCTGAAAGGATTTGCAGAATTTAAAGTTTCAATTGAACACATTTCAACCCATATCAATCTTTGTTCACTTTTTGTACTACTTGTCAAGCCTAGTGTTCAGACTGTAGGGCAACAAGTTGGTTTGAAGTGCAATGCTTTGTAATTGGTGACATGAATGTATCATATTGTCCTGGAAATGTTTACCAAGAGGTTTTATCCAGCTTTGAATAATAAGCTGTAGACAGTTATGTCAATGAACAATATTGCACATTGAACAAAAACTGAAGAAATAATTACAAATATTATATTACTCCTCTTTATGACATAACAGTCAAAATAGCTTTGTATTTCTAATGTTATTCAATACATTTCATTTGGGGGCTGGCACAGATGTTGTGCCAGACACATTTGCATGCTATAAGCAGGAAGTAAGTGTTCATTAGGGGCAGTTCACCCACACCATAAACATTCATGAGCCATACCCTAAATTGTTATATTAAAACAAAATTCCATTAATAGTGTCCTGACTTTTTTTCAATGTCCCACAGTCCTTTGGACATTTTAGTACTTTCATTGTATCATTTGCCAATGTAAAACGGTTTGAACCAAGGTCTGTGAATGATTTCAACCCAGAAACCTCACTGGTTGATATTTGGTAACCTGAACAATAAACATGAGCAAAATGGAGGCCCTGCTCATTGGCTCCAAATCATGCTCCAAGGTTTGCCCGAATGCCAACCAGTTTTTCCACTCTCACATTTGTGAGCCTGTTGCGAACCTTTGTGTGGTCTCAATAGCTATGCAGTGTGCTATGGCATGGATATTCAAGTGTAATATAATTAATAATATTTTAATACAATTTATTTTTTAATCACAATCTAGAATGTGGGAAGACGTGGGGCGGCGCCCTTAAGGGCCGGCCGCCACTGTGAAGGCCTCATGACGCACGTGAGCAGCCACACAACAATGTTGGGACACTCCGGACTCCTGCCTGATCTCAGCAGAGAAAGAAGCTGTTTACTGATGCAGGTGTCCCTTGAAAAAGAGATCATTGATCTCAATGGGCTTTTACCTGGATAAATAAAGGTTTGGAATTGTGTTGATCCCATAGACTCTATATATAAAGGTTGATCCTCAAGCCCCTCAGTTCTTCTTTGGATGTGTTGGGTTTTGTCAAAACAGAGTGCACCACAGGAAAACAAAGGCCGAAATGGAAGTCACGCATGTCAGCTACCAAATCAAATAATCAATCCAACACTTTGCTCTTGTTTTTATGCATGGATACAGATAATGTTATTTAGGACTTGAGTGAGATCCAAGTGATTTGGTGTTTTGCTATTTTAGGTCTTATTGATTTCAAAGAAATTACAAAATCAGGCACGTTTTATTACACAAGCTGCTGACTTGAAGGTGTATGTATAGCCTTAAACCATGTCAAATGTTTTCTAAGACAAAACTCATTCTTCTATGTGCTTTCCTTTGGTGGATTGAAATCTTGACAGTTTAAAACTCCTGTTCACATATTTTTACAGCAAAAATTAGCCTGTGTTCTTAGAATCCTTTGGTGTATCCAACATTTCAGATGTAAGTATATTATGTCGAAAATATCTAAAAAACGACATAGTATATGTCGCAAAAATCTGAAAAACGACATGCTGAAAATAAATAAAAAATGGCAGTTTAATATGTGCCAAATATGAGAAAAACTAATATAGTACAGTATGTCCAAACATATCTGAGTAAGTGGCATAGTATAGTGTTATCAGAAATAAAGAACATACATAGAAACATTTCTCCACCCTGATTTCGTCTTGGTCCAGAGAGGTTTGGACAATTTGTTGTTTTGAATGTTGCTTATATTGTTTACAGTTAAGATCAAACACAGATCTTTGTGGAAAATAATATATATTCTTACTTTATTGAAGCATACACCATATTCTTCATAATTGAAGTTGTGTAACCTTGTGCATAATAGTTAAACCATGCTAGCCCTCAATAAGCGATGACTCCTGTACACTTCATACAATGAACATAAACATGACAGCAATAATAAAGCAGTTTGTTTTTTCTAAACCATGCTTCTTTGTGGATGTCATTTCCTATATTTCAAAAACCCATAATGGAATAGTCCAAGTGCTCTCTAAGTTCACAAAAATGTGTTTGACTTTCCATCACGGTCATTCCAGTCTTCTACACATTGTATACGTTTTGAAAAGTCTCCTGACTACCCTGTTGTAAGTAGAAAAGTAGTCCATTACTGCTACCTGTTGGGGAAATATTTTCCAAGGCCCATAACTTTGACCCAGTTTATCAGTTCATACTGTCCTGACTGAGCACACACATCTGTAACCTTGGCTGCTGTGCTCTCAGTGTTTTGTCTCCCTTTTCCTGCCTGTTGGCGTCAGCTGATAGAGGTGTTATGATTCTATCTTGTTATGCAGCATGTTGATTATTCTCTCTGAACTAGCTAAATACATGGGTCTGGGGTAGAGTTCTTCAGATTTGACGTGGCAACTCTACCGTGAAGTCAGAACCTCTGGCTCTTGGACTGTGAATTTTCCCACCGAAGCTCCTAATAAACCATCAGTGTTTGACATCAAAGCTCCAGCTCACCCCGTGTCTCCTTCCTGAGTCGGTGACTCCTCCTGCATTGCTACACAGAAGTTTCTCCCACACTACCAAGCATAGTTATTTTCAGACATGGTGTCATACATACAGTAGCATGAGAACAATCTCACTGAAGGAAAGCCTCAGTGTTAAAGAGTGGTTCGCCCCCACAGGGCTAAAATGGAATGTTGAATTCTTACAGTCGTCACCATAAGTCAAAAGTCATTAAGGAAAAATATATTTTATTCATAGTTGATGGGTGTAAAATTAACCATGAACACCAGAAGTGGCTGGTTATTCCTACAACTAGAAATAATGTGAGTCCAGTTTATTTAGTTAAGTTACATGTGACTTCATTGCACTCCACCCCCGGAAATGAGATGTGTGAAATAGCCACATATCTTCCTCTGATTCATCATAGCATGTCTAGTTGTTTAACATTGTCAAACCCGGCATCTGTCAAATTATATTCCACAGCTGTTAATCATCAAACTGCTGTATAATCACCTCTGTGTAGTAGCTCACTCAAACACATCGCCTTTATGTAGAAACTGCATCACTTAAAGAAATGGTTCGATATTTGGTGAATAATGTAGTGCCCAGAATCAAGAGAACTGGTGACTGAGAGAACCAATCATTTCTGAGTTTAATACGACCTCCCACTTAGAAATGTTTGGTTCTAAAAACATTCTGAGAATGTTACCATTCACTGTTCTAGGAATGTTTTCAGCGGGAAGTTTTCTTTTGGTTCCCAGAATGTTCTTCTGAAAGGTAGGATAACGTTCTCTAAAACATTCTTAAAATGTTTGGTGATAACCTTCTTAAAACGTTTTCTTTAAAACATTATTAGAACCTGTAGGTAACGTTAGCCAAAGTTGTGAGAACGTTCACTGCTAGCTGGGCTGTTTCTTACATTGTAATAAAGTGAATAAACTGTTTCCGATATTGTGATACTATTTCTTTAGCATTAAATATGGACAATAACCGGCCACAAAAGTGTATGTTTACAATACACCTGCACTAAAATGAGTGTAAGGAATAATAGCATAATTTGGAGTTGGTGGTCCTCAGTTTTTCATTTTGTATTTAGAAAGGTCAATTTGATTTGAATACATATTTCGATTATATGACACCCTAATAATTAGGAAGAAAATATGTATTCCAAGCTGAAGTAAACCTTCAAATTTGACTCATTAAGTGCATTTCAACAAAAATGCCTACATGTTTTATTTCTTATAGAAATAACTTAAAAGAAAACATCCAGGGGGATAATCATCATTATCCGTTTATGTGTGTGGATGGAGGTCTATCAATTGGAGAACTAGTGTTCCTGGGGAAAAATGCATCCAGCCTTCATCCAAAGGTGTTTTGCCGTAGTGCTGATCACTGGGTTATGCAGCAGAATACAGTTGTGAGGTGTTTGTCCTAAAGGTAGAGAGACCTGGTTCTTTCTCCCTTTTCCCACAATGTGAATTTTCTCTAAACCTGTTCCTGCATCTGCCATGATTCAGTGCTCATTGGTGCTTTTCTACTCTTAGCAATAAAAGGATAGGGGGTGATAAGAGCCATCATTCTACCCACTACCACTCAACCTTCATTGCTCTCGGAGCCAATTGTTCTGCCTGGCAGAGTTGTGACATGTTGTGTTTGTACACACATGTATTGGTTTCACAATGAGCGAGAATGAGATGCAGAACAAGAGATCAGCTGTTTATCATTCTGCCCAACAACACAGATTCCTAGCCACTGAAAAGCTCTTCACCATCATGTTTCACGATTATTCCAGTACTTTTTTCATATTTTTCCGGATCAAAAAAGCACGACCAATGAATAGAAATGCATAATAAAAGAGGAGTGCTTTCAAAAGACTTTAACAGCAGTGTATTGACAAAAGAAATCACCTACATTGTCACCAGCGTGAACAAACGACCAGTACCCTTTAACATTTAGATTCTATACATGTTGCACATTAGTCATATTTCATTAAAGGCGCTCTAGGCTGACACTACCAAACAGGAATGAAATATAAAATGTATTTATTACACATTCAATGTCAACCAGATTTGCCAACTAACCTCAGCACATGTTCATTTTCACTCTTGCGGACACATTTAATTATCATGTGAAAGCTAATGAATCAGACAGGTATACAGGGCTTTCCGTCGTATAAGATCAATCATAAATACAATTGTTTTTAAGGCAGTACTACTGAGCCGAGCTGAGTGATCAGCCCTCACATACACCATTTGCTTTCTGAAAACAAGTCCCTTTACAGTGCACAGTACCGTATAACAGTGGATCCCTTTTTAGTGTTCTCAACACGTAGTTTCAAAGCAATGTTGACTTTGATTTGTGAAAAAAGTCTTGATAGAAGCCCTTCCTTCTTGGTGACATCTGCTAATGTCATAAGGAAGTCTCTGGGTTGAATGTTGGGCCCATAAAACATATTTCCCCCCCATGCTCTCCATCCAAAAGATTTTACAACAGCACTGATATACTTTTCTCTTAAGGTTAAGGGGAGGGATCACCTGTAAATTCCCTCATAGTCGATGTGCAGTTTGTTCATTCGTCTGAACAATGCATGCTGGGAGCTCAAGTTTTGGACGAACAGGCCACAGAGTCCTTGTTTCCACTGTTATTGCTGATATAAGGGATCTCTTTGGGGTCTCCACAGACATCAGTAGAGTCCACCCCCTCTTTTTAAATGCATTCAATGAACGCAGCTCCATAATGATATTCATCCCCCTCACAGAGAAAGACACAAGGAAATACTAAAGGGCTCATCCTGGATGTGGAATGTAACAATTCAGGAAATCTATTAAAAAAGCATGACAGAAGTTACAGGGCAAAAGCAAGTGTGGCCAAGATGAAACCACCTGGCCTGTTACATACTCAGATAAGCCTTCGATATGACGATGGTGGGTGATTCAGCTCCTCTAAGGCTGCTCTGACGTCACTACAGAACATCTAAGAAACGAGTCCTCAAGCAGCCAGGTGGACTCTGTTTCCCTGAGGGGGGAAAGGAGCTCGGCAGAATGAAAACAGTTCCCACTGAACGTTTCTGCCTGAGCGAGATCTAGAAAAATAAAAAGATCCCAGAACAGGACTGCTCTGGTGGCACCTTGTTACAAATAACTAGAATAATGAATGATCACCAGTGTTTTTCTTTCAATTCATAAAGCTGAATATTATGAAGAAAAAAAGGTACGACAATATGGTGAAAGGTCTTATTCGCGGTTGTTGATAATGTACTGAAAAACGGTGAGAAGAAAGAGGTGACGAGAGAGAGAATGAAAAGGTCTCTGGCTCTGTTCGTAGACTTTGGTGCAGCTGCAGTCTCACTGTCGGAGCCACTTGGCCCCCATCGGCCCCGCGGTAGAGTACTTACAGAGCAGGGTGCAGCCTCTGAGCCCACCCAGACTCTGCCCTCAGACTGGCCAGGCTGTGTCCGACCCCCCCGACTGGAGCAGCTTGGCTTCAGCCCCGCCAGGGGAGAGTAAAGGGCCCTGAGTCCCAGCCTCATCCTGACAAGCAGATGGGCCTAAAAGGGGCCCGCTTGTTGACGAGAACACATAGTCTTTTGGATAAAGAGACAACGTCCTCGCAGTCACACCTCAATGATGTTGACAGATGGCATCCTATTGTTGTTGTTGTTCTTAGGGAACTGTGGGAGGAAAGAAGAATACAACAGGTGTGAGAAGAATCATACAACAAGCTCCTTCAATGAGCACGAGGATGCCTCTGCACTCGTGTTGACGTTCGTAGCATGAGCGAAAGAGATCTTTGAGCACAGGATATGAATATGGCATGGTGCACCGTGAATTGACCCCAACATAACTCATTAGAAGCTCTGACTGGTGAGTTTTCTAAAAGTTGCAAAGTCATGCACATGCTGCCATGGTAACGCAGTGTTTAGCTGAAGACTGAGGTTCTGATGACTGCGCATGAAGTGCCAGTGGAAAAAAGTCTAGAAGTGGCCGGGACAATTCACCTGCCCGGAGTCGCTGTAGGGGAGGCACCCAGAGGGGAGGAAGAGGAGGAGGAGGAAGATGGGTGGGTGGGTTATACCTTACTGCGCAACAGCCCCCCCGTCGGATGTTCAGGAGTGCTGCACTCGGAGGAGTTTTTGGCTTTGTCCTTGTTGTTGTTGGGCTCGTTGTCTTTGATGATGTCGTACTGACGGCAGAAGAGAGCGATCACACCTGAGAAGAGAGGAGGAGAGATGAGGAGAGGAGAGGAGGAGAGGAAGAGTGGAGAGGAGGAGAGGAGTAGAGATGAGGAGGAGAGGATAGGAGGATAGGAGGGGAGAGGAGGAGAGGAGTGATCAGATCCACAGCTGATTTGAGTACGACAGAAACAGTGTGTGTGTGTGTGTGTGTGTGTGTGTGTGTGTGTGTGTGTGTGTGTGTGTGTGTGTGTGTGTGTGTGTGTGTGTGTGTGTGTGTGTGCCCACCTGCCCACATGATCAGCACCACCACGATGATGATGAGCTCCCCCGCCCTCATCTGGGTGCTCTGGCCCACTTCTTCCATCGTCACCTCGTCTGAAGGAATCCACATATTTAGTTAGTGGAAGAGGATTATGATTGACTGAACATGTCAGATTCTAGATTATGACATTCGTGAGACACATGCTTATTACAATGTCCTCAGAGGGCCCAGAAGTAAACGAATCAAGATGAGTCTGCTGCCATATTCATTTTTTCAATGTTGTTGTTTACGTTTTATTTGTATTTGCACACACATTATTACAGTATGACTGCATACAGTTGGAAATGATCAGAAACCACAGTCCTATACAAAAACCCACCCCTCTATTCAAAGAGAGAAATCTAACTGTAACAAAAAAGGTTATAAAAGAAAAAGCAATAGAAAAATACAACAATAGGTAAATAACAAGAAGCACACAAAGTGACAGAAAAAAAGAAAATCAATCAGAAGACACAAGAAGCAGAATAGCAACAAGAACAGGGTCGAAAATTAAATGTGATTACATTTATATTCCTGAATAATGGAACACAGGCATCATAAGAGTTTTAAAATGCAGTATTGCTTTTCCAAGTTCCAGAGCTGTTATACTGCTCAGTCATTTTATTCATTCTCGGTTCCAATGCCGCTCCCTTTTTGTATCGCAGTTCAAGGTCAGCTCTGTCTAGACTCTGTATTTTCATATTGACTACTACCGCTTGTCTGCTAGTCTTCACCTGTTTCTATTATGCCTTAAATTACTATCATACGGATCTGAGGCACAGGGGGTCAGGTAAATAAAGTAACTGGCTTCATACAGACAGACATTTTGAACTGTAGACACACAGCCAGACAAACAAGCATGAGCATCCATAGAGATGTGTTCTGTGTTATTGTTATTAGGATTCTGTGAGCGCCCAATGGACTCAAAAGATCACAGAGAGACAGAACATGAAAAGGATAGTTAACGCCTCATCTCAGCCACTGGGGAACCGTTGTTCTAGATCATGATGTAGAGGTAAAGCAATGAAAATAATTAATCACAGCATTCGGAATCAGTTATATCCCGTCATCATCTTTGAAGTATGACTATCAGCAGAAGCATCAAAGAAAGAAGTGCCTGTTTCTCTCTGGAACAAAGCAGCCACACGTGCTAACTTTTTTTGTGGAAGTCAGAGGCTTGATGTAAAGTTCATCGCAGCGTGCCTCGTGGAGAGCACTGCCATCCTTTTATTAGATGCAGTGAATGACATTTGGAGGCCCGGTGTGGCAGGAACCCCACGCTCCAGCAGCTTTTAGCAACAAGCAATTCTGATCGATTGGCCTCTGTTGCCCGGTGTTAACTGATCAGAGCTCAGCGGCCGAGGCGCCTGGCCCCCCTGTCCCGGGCCGACTGCTCAGCTGCATCAGCAAGACATGGTTTTATGGATTAACAGCTTTAAAGTTCACTTTTAAGAACTCAGCACACAAGAGGAAACTGTGTTGCTGCTTTGTCACTTTTGTTATCTGATGTTCGGTTTTCATATTTAACACTGGAGCTCTAATGGTAAGCGATGAGAAGATTCACCACCATTTAAAAACAGCTGTCCCAGAGTTTTTCTACATTCCAACAAGTATAAATACGTAAACTGTTGCCATTAATGTAAGTATTTATTGTATTATTGTACTTCTTATCCTCAAAATAGGCATATCTCATATGTTATATGAGATGTTAATTATATTAAGATATCTGTCTTTTGAAAATCCACTATTTGTAACTTTGGTAACACTTTATTTTGATAGTCCATAGTTGAAACTCTAGTCATCAGTTGACATTTAGTAGCAATAAAGTGTTACCGTAACTTTAAGTTGCAAAAATGTTTACTGCATTTCAGATCCTCAAATTCCTAGAAAACCATACTGAGGTTATAATCTATGTGTGTTATAACCCTGAGTGGATTTTTATTTATCTACTTATTATTCATTTTTATTTTATTGGCATCACCAAAGACAAAGGAAGCACCAATGGATGGGAAGGTAGAGGTGGATACTGCCCTTCTTATTCACTACAGTAAGGGTGGGGAACCTTTTTCCTCTCAAGGGCCATTTCAATTTTTACAATCAATCAATAATCAATCAATCAATCAATCAATCAATCAATCAATCAATCAATCAATCAATCAATCAATCAATCAATCAATCAATGTTAATTTATATAGCCCAATATCACACATGTTACATTTGTCTCAGTGGACTTCACAGTTTGTACAGAATATCAGTATGACAATATGACACCCTCTGTCCTTAGACCCTCACATCGTACAAGGAAAAACTTCCAAAGAAAACCCAGTTTAAAGGGAAACATGGGAGAAACCTCAGGGAGAGCAACAGAGGAGGGATCCCTCTCCCAGGACGGACAGACGTGCAATAGATGCCGTGTGTAAATCGAAAAGATAATACATGTACAACATAGGTAGACCAAATGTTTGGAAATGTATGTGTCTATAATAAGAACAACATCCTCCGAGGGCCGTACAAATGATTGAACTCAACCTCTCCTTAAACAAAAATAAAAATCACAGCCCATTTATTTCGCCTTTCTTTCATGCTGTGCAAAGAAAAAGCAACCTCTTAATCCAGATATCTCACCATGACTCGTGCATGCATGCATGCGCACGGTTGTGGCATGACCACCAAAACAGAAAGATATGGTCACAAGATGTGTTCAAATGTATTTACAGTAGTATCCTATCCATTGGAGTTGGACCAAGCCAGTGTGTGGGAAGATGGCGCCTGTGTCGGCTTGCCGCTCCTTCAGCTCTCTGCCTTTAGCTATCCTGCTTTTGTTTTATGTGCGTCAGAATGTCTCTGCTCTGCTCGTCTACGATCACCAAGTTCTCCTCCACCTCAGACCCTCATTGGAGTTTATACTGCTGCCCAAACCTACATCTGGCCCCCCCCTACTGTCGGATATTCCCACCTACCTGCGCCGGTTGCCCTGCATCCTGCCTCGCCGAAAGCGTTTTAGATGACGGGGAAAGCGTGGTGGTGCGCTTGTCCATCAAAAAGCATACCTCCACGCATCAGATGGGATTGGTGGATTCGTCCTGTCTTTCCGGAGCTGCGGCCTCTGCTGGGCCCGCTGACAGCCCCTTCTGCCCGACTGACTGCTCCCGGCCCGTGCAGCGTTCAACACGCACATCTTCGTCAGCTGAGACGCACTACACCTTCGGCCAGCCCGGAGCGAAAACTTTGCATGGCTCTGCTGAATGCTAGGTCGATAGCAAACAAAACGTTCCTGTTAAATGATTTATTCACCTCTGGATTTTATGTTTCTGACGGAGACCTGGGTCCACGCTGGCGAGTATACACCGTTCTCTGAACTTCTTCCTCCTGACTGTACATTCTTGAGATGTTTTCGAATCAGTTGGAGCAAGTATTTCATTACTAATACACTTCTCTCTTAGCTCAGGATGTGTCCCAGCTGCCTTCAAACATGCCGTGGTCCAGCCACTACTTAAAAATAAAAATCTCGACCCCTCTATTCTCGCACATTTTAGGCCCATCTCCCAGCTACCTTTTTTATCTAAAGCCCTGGAGCGAGTAGTCTATGTCCAGCTGCAGTCGTTCTTAACCACGCATGGCATCCATGAAAAGTTTCAGTCTGGCTTCAAACCTATGCACAGCACTGAAACAGCCCTTTTAAGAGTTTGTAATGATCTGCTCCTAGTCACTGACTCAGGTAGCCCAGCTGTCCTGGTGCTGTTAGACCTGACAGCTTCCTTTGACACTGTGGACCATAGCATCCTGTTGTCACAGCTTGAACAGTCCGCAGGCATCACAGGCTCTGCCCTTGCATGGTTCAGGTGCTACCTGACAGACCGTAGCTTCTCAGTGCAGCTAGGTGCCTTCTCCTCTGCTAAAGCCCCTCTTTCCTGTGGGGTTCCCCAAGGCTCTATCCTGGGCCCCATCCTCTTTTTACTGTACATACTGCCCCTAGGTTCAATTCTCACTAAACACAATATTCCTTTCCACTGCTACGCCGACGATGTACAGATCTATCTGCCTCTCAAAGCAAATGTCAAACACTCACTATAATGTAGCAGTTGATGGACTGCTTGATAGAGATACAATCCTATGGAGAAATTGCATTGGTTTTTGTCGAAGGAACCGGAAGTGGTAAAATGCTAACTTACTTCCGGGTTTTAGGACGCGTCACTGTGGCATTGTGGAAGAATGCATGGCCCTTTCTCATTTCACTAATTTCCCCTCCTCGACTCCTCGAATCCTCGGTCCTCCGGTAGTGACCCTGGAAATGGATTTCAGCGCGCCCTGTTGAAGGACATCTAATTTCTCTAAATGCACATCGAGGACCGAGGATCGAGCATCGAGCATCGAGGAGGAGCTATAATCGAGGATACACTGATGGGTCCTCCGTGGATTTATTTTCGGCAACAGAGATGTTGTGAGGCACGGCCGGACTTATCTCAGCCAATGACAGCTCTGTATGCATCCCCTGGATATTATTTTATTAACTGCTTTCATCGCAACGCAATGTTTACAGTGAGAACAGCTGTGAGGTCCGTGCAGAAAGCAGAGCAGTGTGCACAGCGCAGGAGAGAGAGGGAGAGGGGAAAAGAGAGCATCCGTTTCTCCCGTGTTATTATTCAAAGTTGTACACTTTTAAATAATGTACTTCATCTACTACAAGTAGTTTATTTGAATTGAATAATTATGTTGTTTGTTGTTTGTGGAATCATTTATTGAAAAATGAATCTGAACTTTTCGATCTGTAACGATTATAAACTGAAGTAATATAAAAATGAGCCCCATTAACTGAGTTTTAAACATCAGCATATCCTGTCATAGTCCGGTGATTACCTGCTAACGGAAACTCTGCTACACCATTCTTATTATTATTATTGAAACATGACCGGTAAGTTTCAAATTTGTCCGGTAAAATAAATTCTGTCCCGAAATATCCGCTTACATTCATAATGTCAGCGGAGGGAGGGGAATCGGCGCTGTGGAAGAGCAGAGTGGCGAGGGAGAGTTGTCATCTTCCCTTTACAAGCTTCAAACATGTATTTATCGTGTGATTTTGGAAATAAAAATGTCATATTCTGAAAGCTAAGACTTTGTTTATTTTAAAATCAAACAAAACACCCGAACACCGGAAAAACAATTTTTGTACGCAAATCCACGTTTATTTTGAAATGAGCCGTTGCGACTTTCGACTGATTTCGATAGAGCGGGTCACATATGGCAAATTGGGGGGAACCAGGTCAATTAAAGTACTTATTTAACTATTAAATACACTTGGTTACTGATTCATTGGAAGAGTAGTCTTGGGGATAGTTCTGTCCATCAGTAAACTTGTTGTGATTGTTGTGACAAGCATGCCAAGTCTGAGTTGTTGAGCCATTCCTTTACAATGCTGAAGCCATACAGGATCCTTACATTATCTTTTATGTCTACATCAGTGATCACAAGTGAAAAAAGAAAACAGAACAACAATTCGTTCTGCCTATGGGATGAAGCAGAGCTGAGCGATGCTGCCTCGAGAGATACTTGGACGTACATGGTCATACTCCTACATTAAACAAGAAAGATTGCAATCTTGCTCCATCATCCTTGTTTTTGAAGGATTTTCCTATTGGCCAGAGAAAAAGAGACCTCTTAGAACATTTTTAAAGAGGCCAATGAAGTTCGTTTGGATTACCTTTTTTATTTTCCATGTTTAAGTTCAAGTGTTTTGTCCAAAAGGGACTATAGGTGTGTATTTCTGTGTGATAAAAACACCAAGAAGGATTTAATTGTGTAGTACTCTTTGAGGATGTTTTACTGTCCTGCTTCCTCTGTAACTACTTCCTCTTTTTTTACTCTCTATCAGTCAATATGGCTCCCGCCCCTGTTTTATGATGCATCGTCTCTTCCCCAGGTTGTGCTGGTTTTTTTGTTTATCTCTTTGTCTTCCTTTCATCTCGTGAAGCCTAAACGTATTGTTAGATAAAACATGGACTAATCCAGCTTTTCAGGCTCATCCTTTGTTCTTTCACTGATATCAGCATGATATGGCGGATCAGAAGGGTGCTGTCGAGCGAGGACGGCAAAATACGTCCCTTTCTTCTGTGATAGTTCGCCTGTCATATCAGGAAAATGGCCTAACAGCTGTACTGAGAAACTCTCTTTATCCCTACAATTATCTGCAGTAAGAGACAAACTTGATTCCTCTCTTTCTGCCTCATTTTGTGAAGCAGTCATTTTCAATAACCATTAAACGCTTTTGATGTCACCATTTTGTGGAATAATGAGCAAGTTATATGAAATTGAATTTATTGGACATACTGAACAAAAATATAAATACAACCCCTTTGTTTTTGCTCCCATTTTTCATGAGATGAACTCAAAGATCTAAAACATTTTCTATATGCACAAAATAAGGCTGGCCACAATAAAAGGTCACTCTGAAACGTGCAGTTTTTTTTACATTTTAGAGTGGCCTTTTATTGTGGCCAGCCTAAGGCACACCTGTGCAATAATCATGCTGTCTAATCAGCATCTTGATATGCCACACCTGTGAGGTGGGATGGATTATCTCGGCAAAGGAGAAGTGCTCACTATCACAGATCTTTTCAGATTTGTGAACAATATTTGAGATAAATGGTTATTTTGTGTACATAGAAAATGTTTTAGATCTTTGAGTTCATCTCATGAAAAATGGGAGCAAAAACAAAAGTGTTGCATTTATATTTGTGTTCAGTGTAGGTGCTGCAGCACAGTCAGTATGAGAAAAATAAAGACCTTTTTGAACATTAAAGCAAGAAAACATGTCACAATGGAGACAAAAACAAATATGAACCTCAAAATGAGCATAATAGACCAAGAAAGTTAAACAAAACTATTAATGTGTATTTGTGTGTCTGTAAATTGCTCCTAAATTCATCAAAAGGTAGCCTTTGATAATGCCTATAATGTGTGTATTTAAAATGTAACATTTTATTAAAAATAATTGTCTTCACATAATTTATCAACTGGGGAACTTTCAAAGTATTATCTATTACTTGCATTTTTTAGCCTATATTTTTAAAATCTGAAATCTCCACTTCAGTAGGACTTAAATACATCAAACTTGGCTTTTGACAGTTATTTTCTTTTTATGTAGTGATACAATGAGATATAATATCCAAATAATTTGTAGCTGGATCAATCTCGTGCTCAGAAATGTATGCAGATTATAACATAATTAACAAGATAATGCCTTATTTGCATATTTCTGAATAATTTCCGAAAATGTCAAATACAAAAAAGCCAATTTAATAAGAAATCAACTGTGGACCGTTTTTGATGATCTATTACCTAACATGTTTACCTTATCCACATGCTGTGCCCTCCTTAAATAAGCCACAGTCTCGCTCTGATGGGAATTGAACATTTATTCTGGCGCTGTTGTGCATCCCGAATTTTAAACACACCACTGATATCTAACTGAATAACAAAATGTTGACTTGAAGAACATCTGCTCATCTGTCATCAAAATAGTTCAGTGTTCCAACATAGCTACGCTAATTAAACAGACAGCCTTGAGCAGGCAGTGCAAATTTAGCAGAGCAGGATAATTGGTGAGCTAAAGTGTGAGGACATTGAAGGCAAGGCAAGTTTATTTATATAGCACCTTTCACACAAGGCAATTCAAGGTGCTTTACAAAAATGAAAGACATTCAGACAAAGGCATTTAAAATCAGTAAAAGATAATAAAAGAAACATTAAAAGAAAAAGTACATGCATAAAAAGTTACAGTGCAGTTTAAGATATGAATAGTTCACACAGAAGTTCCACTTTACTGATGAACACAACGGCTCAGTTTCAATTAAAAGCAGCGACAAAAAGATATGTCTTCTGCCTGGATTTAAAAGTAGTCAGAGTTGCAGCGGACCTGCAGGTTTCTGGGAGTTTGTTCCAGATATTTGGAGCATAATAACTGAGCACTGCTTTACCATGTTTAGTTCTGACTCTGGGGACAGAAAGCTGACCAGTCCCTGAAGACCTGAGAGATCTGGATGGTTCATAGTTTAGCAGCCTACATCTTGGGCCTAAACCATTCAGTGCTTTATAAACCAGCAGCAGTATGTTACATTGAAGGATGTTACATCTCAGACTGCTCTCTGTGGAGACGTGTGCATGTTGTAAAATGTGAGGAAGAGTGAGGTTGTCTCCTTGCTCTGCATTGGATAGCCTTTTCTGATTTGGGATCATACATTTTTATGAAATGGACAAGTGCATTGAGGCAGAGAGTGGTTTCCTCAAAAAGCCTTCTGCTAATTTTAAAAGAAAAACACGTAAATTTCTGGGGAATAGGCTTATTCTGATTTAAACTACTCTCATGTTTGTAGGGTTAGCTTAGCTTAACATAGCTTAGAGTAAAGATTGGAAGCAGCTATCTTGCTTCAATCTAAGGGAAAACAAAACTAGCTGCTAATTTAGCTTAACATAAAGACTGGAATCAGCTAGTCTGGGTCTATGGTAACACCATCTGTCAATCGGCATCCTATGAAGCAGAAATGACCAACTCTTTCTATAAGGAGTGTACTATTTTCCTTTTGCCACCATCCCTCATACATTTTTTTTATTACCAACTCTGATACAACTATATGTGTGTATCTTTGTTTAGTGTGTGGTGTTCATGAGACACTTCTCTTTGTTTCTGTACATGGTGTTTGAGTTGGTCTCCCGGCACTGTTCTGTCTCCACAGCTTTAAAAAACAGCAGGAGAGGGAAAGGATACAAGCATGTACACAAAAGGATAAAATCCAAAAATAATTATGTGTATCTGGGTTCCTTGCAGTTATTGATTTCTGTCAAATCTTCCCCTCACAGAAGCAACACGCAGACAACACTTTCTGTGCTAATTAGGCCTCCGTGGTGAACTGAGCACGTCTTCAGTGCTCTGCATTGATTGTATTTATATTCTACATGTCTGCTGCAGTGCTAGACCTCTGTCGACCATAACAGAAGTTCAGACTCTTTCCGGGAAGTATCGAAGTATGGCTCACATGAGAGATGAGTGTACATGAGAGGAAGACTAGATGGAGCAGGGTTCAGCCAAAAGCACATTGATTTGCCACCCCACGCAGATCCGACTGCCTCCTCTCTGTGTCCAATAAATGCCTTTCCTCATTTTAGTTTACTGTGCAGTTGTGCTGGTGCATGCAGGGTGAGGCCTGCAGAGGCTCGTCAATACACAGTGAAGTATGGACCTCCCTCTGCAGCTTTATTCCTGAGTTGTGGTCAGCAGATGCGAGTTTCGGGAGCACTCTGTTGTGACATTTTCATTTCACGCGTGTCTATTGATTTGTATTGCTCTTTAGACAAAATCAGTCAAGATATTGTCAAAAGGCCAAGTCCCCTCTGCACTTGCTGTCTTGAAAAGGGGTGGACACAGAGAGAGGAAGTTCACACTTGTTTCCTTTTAAGTATGTGTGTGTTTGATGAATGGCATTGGTGTGTGCCACTTTACCTTTACTCTTAGAGGCCTGGGTCTTGGCCTCCTTGGGTGTTCGGAAGCGCAGGGGTTCGCTCAGCGGGCTCGACCCAGACATGCTGATGGACTGGACATGCACAATGTAGTCTGTCTCTTCCTCCAAGTCCCATAATGCACAGGAGCGTGTGGTGGTGTTGACTTCCTGGATGAATCGGAGCATGCGCACGTCTTTCTTCTGTTGGAGTATGACAGGGAGACGAATGGTGAATGTTGTTTAAGGCAGCAGGACGAATGCTTTGTGTAGCAGTGGTGTAGGATGACTCACTCAAAGCCACTCATAAAAACAAAAAAGGGTGCCCCCATCATGTACAGGGTTATGGTTAGGCTGACTGAAGGGCAGAGTTTATAGGAACTTGGTCTACTCAAGAGGTCGTCTTGTATGAATTGTGGCCAAATGACGGATAATAAATACACATAACAAGATACTTTGGATACTGAGAGCATTGCTGCTGCTGCATTCACGCCATCATACATAAAAACTAGGGCTGTCAAGTTAACGCGTTAATAACGCGTTAACGCAAAAAACAATTAACGCCACAAATTATTTTTAACGCGATTAACGCATGTGTATTTTTTTTCCTCGGCCGCCCCGTAGTTTCCGAACGCATCGAGTTTAAAATACCATCTACAAGCTGATGCTGACAGCCCCGCTCCTGCCGCCCGCTTGTGGCAGACCACACTTCCACGCTCACCGGCAGGCACCGACTGGCTATTGGGAGGACCGGGAGGGTGTGTGTATGTGTGGCCCGAGCGAGCGAGAGAGAGACCTTACGTGCATTGTTGTTGTTAGCATCTGGTGCTAGCTAGCTGCGCTAACGGATATAAGGAGCTGTTTAAATGAAAACAGAGCGCTCTATCCACACAACTGCGCCGAACACTTGACTTTATGCAGGAAGCCAGACAGTGGGACATTGTACGAAAAGTCAGCACACTCAGCTCGGATAGTGCGCAAGATGATTGCAGCGTACAGGCAGCTCCCGTTCGAGCATATGCCTTGAGTTGCACATAGCTCCAACGATCCATCACACACATGATAATAAACATTAGCATAAAGCATATTTGTCCACTCATATGTTGATAAGAGTATTAAAAACTTGAAAAATATTCCTCTAAGGTACATTTAGAACAGATCAAAAATGTGCGATTAATTTGCGATTAATCGCAATTAACTATGGACAATCATGCGATTAATCGCGATTAAATATTTTAATCGACTGACAGCCCTAATAAAAACATCACTTTCAAAGCACAAAAGTTCAAGATATTAGAAAATCTTACCAAGAGTTAATACCACTCTGATAGGGTAAATATGAAGCTGGAGCAAGGAGTTGGTTAGCTTTGTTTAGCTTAGCATCAAGGCTGGGGGGGAACAGCTAGCAGCTGTATATCAATATATATATATATATATATATATATTAGTGCTGTCAAAATTATCGCGTTAACGGTGGTAATTAATTTTATGAATTAATTGCGTTAAAATATTTAACGCATTTAACGCATGTGCAGAATGGCCCGCCCCATACGTGCCACCAGTGGCAGCGCCAGGGTATGGCTGGGGTAGGCTACACCCATACCAAGAAATGGCTTAGCCCCACCATGAGAAATGATGTTAAAGTAAGCAAAATAAAGTCTGCCAACTCGCGGAGTAAATTGCACAGACAGCAGTTAGTCAGATTGATTGCAGCCACGGTTTTGAAAACTTTTGTCACGTAGTGATGTCTTCTCAATAGAACATCTTTGATAACGGCGTGGTGTTGTTGCAGGAAGTCCCGACGGAGAATACTTGTGCTGTAGTACAGCACAGGGGTGCACATAACTGGTACGCAGGTTATGTACTCTGAAATGCGTACCGTCACTTGTGTCACAAAGCGCATTTGCGTACCGACGTACTTGTAAAGCTTTTCCAGAAGGCGGTTAGATCACCGGACGACAGAGTCGGTCTCCGTGTGCACAGACAGGGCTGCTGTTAACGTCGGTCTGTACAACGGACTTGTGCCAAAACTACGCCAACCGGCTGCGGAGGGAGACTCCCCCCTTCACTGGACAACTGCGCTAAAACAGCTGATCACAACGTTCACACTCTGTGGTCACGAAGTACTCCACTAGCCCCCCCCCCCCTCTGTCGACTTTCCTGAAGTACTCCCCCGTTGATAGAAATCAACACGTAATGAATTAAGACCCCACGGTTTGATGATTGATAGGTGTGTGGGTTGTCTTTCATTTTGACACGCAGAAAAATGTTATAATAAATATAGATACTGTATGTTAAATGGATATATCCGCCTTCTTTCATTTATCTTTCCATTCCCACAACAATTATACGTATAGAAATGGCATATTTTGGACATAGTTCGAATGGTGATTAATCATGATTAATTAATTTTTAAGTTGTGATTAATCTGATTAAAAATTGTAATCGTTTGACAGCCCTAATATATATATATATATATATACAGTATAACCAGGTTTAGCTAAAATTGTTGGTACTGTATGTGTATGTTTTGATCATTTGAACAGAGCCAGGCAGGCTGTTTTCCCCTACTTTCATTCTTTATGCTAAGGTAAGCTAACCGTCTCGTGGCTACAGCTTCATGTTTAACAGACAAACGCAAGAGCAGCATCCATTTTCCTTGTTGGTTACTGTTTGAAATAAAGCATATTTCACAAAATGTCAATGAAGAATATATAAACCATTTTCACAGTCATAGGACGTTATCCAGGAGATAAAAACAAACAAACTTAATAATGTATTTTTAACGATCACAATACAAGCAGATGTATATTTCTGTTGCTATATTAATTGTCTGTTTTTGGAAAGCACATAATGAGCTGTATTTTTATCAAATGTTTCCATTGTATTACCTTCCTCTGCAAACTATGCTGTCCTCGGCATTAACGTCACAACAACATGTCTTTTCTGTGCGTACATGAACCTGATTACGTATTTGTGTGAGCTCGATTGCAGCGAATAACATCCCATATAACGCTAACGTCACAGAGCTGTCATGGTCTGTTGTTGTCAGAGAACACACAGGCAGTCCGACAGAAACTGTGATCATTCAAACTAAGCACACTGACTCAAGAGAACAACTGGGTACAGAGAATTGCACATGGCAGCAAACAATCAGAAATTAATTCAATTAGTATGTGTGTGTTTGCATAGTTTATCCCCCCTGTTGGCACATTGACATACAGTAGCATATATCCAGTGTCTGTTGCTCACCTGCTGTGTGATGGCAAAGCCAATCACGGGGTCTCCCTCGGGGATGTCCCATGTCACCACAGCAGAGTTGGCTTTCACTGCGCTGATGGTCACATTGACAGGAGGCGACAAGCTATCTGCAAAAACACAGAGAGAGAGAGAGAGAGAAACAAAGGCTTGTTTTATCTTCTGCTGTATTCTGAGAGTAGCCTATAGCTGTTTGCAGAAATGGCCACCAGAATGGCAGGAAGCCAAATTGGGTTGGGTAAATAAAAGGCTCAGCTGACCAATTATGCAAGGTGGAATCCACAAGTATAGAAACACAAAAACAATGGTGAAGAGAAAGGTGAATTGTAATACTTTTGGTGATCCTCAGATTCTTCCGCTATCTCGACCAGTCCAATACTTTGGTTCGTAACCAAGTACCTGCAAAGCTTCCCATCATCCTCAGCTGTACTTTGTGTGCAGGAGTACTAAGCACATGTGAGCTAAACTAAGATCACAAACATTGTGAAGATTATACTTGTTAAGCATATTATTTTGTTGCAAGTACGCTTTCCTGCTGACATCAGCAATTAGCTGCAAAGCACTGCTACAAATTGTGGCTTCCCATCACTTGCAACCGCGATCTGTCAGCTTATCAGTATAAACGTGCTTCAGTTACCACCAACTCTCTGAAGACGCTAATGATTCCACTGTTACTGCATGCGGCTATTGGCGCTGATCTTTGTGTATTGGACTGCTTTAGAAATGAGGCTCATTTGCATAGGTATGGGCCAATTTTGCCAACCGAGACGATATTTGCTTGTCAGCGCGGTCAGGGGAGCATTTCACCCTTTGCTGGTGCTAAGAGAGTTACACGGCTTCTTTTCGTTTTATATGTGCAGGTTTAATGGTTGCAAAAGCCGTGCAAACTCTCTTTTTTGATATTCACAACACACCTCAGACAGTCGAAATGTTTCGTTCAGTATTGCATGCATTGATTTTTAAAGTTTTATTATTAGTGAACATAAATGACAGAGCAGCCTAAATATTCTGGGGCAAGATGAGAGTAATGGAGTCTTTTTGTATGTCTTTGTAAACTTACCTCATGGTTCAAACTGTTTACAAACTGCATCATTTATTTGAAAATCTTTTAATTCTGCACTTGAATTGAACTCCCCAAACCCAAGAGATCATTGGTGCAGTATTTTAAGAATATATTTTCAATGCCAGACAAAATAAAATATATTTCATGTACAGACTAGAGCGGCACTCAGAAAGTGCAGAACTCTGCCAAGGTCAATGGTGCATTCAATTGCTCCTCCAATAGCCCCATTTCCTGAATTAATACCACTAGGATTCCACATTAACCAAAGTGAAAAATAATTCCTGGATCCACCACCTGATAAGGTTCAACTTCAAAAACAATTGGGTTTTTCTTTGGCTCGTGGTACACCTTTCCTATAAGTTTCATGAAAATTAGGACAGAACTTTCCAGTATTCCCGCTAACAAACAGATGAACAGATCTGAGACAAAAACCTCCTGGATGAACAACAATAATGATGTCAAAAATCAAGGAGAAGAGAAAAACAAACTCTGCACATATACCAACATCTATCCCACATTAAAACTGTTTGTTCATGGCTGAACAGAATGAAAGTCAACAGGAAGTCCTCATTACCTTCTGAAGAGTCCATTGACCCGTGTCAATATTTTTGAAAGATGCTGTATTCTAAAACTGAACGAAATACAAGTATGATTAAATGATAACAGAAGGCAAGGTCAAGGGCTACAAGACTTGACAATAATGACATGGCTCATTTTCTAATGAAGTGTGTGATTGTGTTAAATTCACCAAATGTGTGTGGTGGCCTGAGCTGTTACACAGTAGGACTCTAATTACTGTTTGTGTTGTTTTTGGTTCCGTAGCATATTTTCAAAGTGCCTGCAGTAGATGAGAACACACCCATTTGTTTCCAAAATATTGAAATGGATCTTTCCTAGTTCTTTATTATTTATGTTCTCATTAAACTATTTTAAAGTTGAAACTGTGCTAACCATAATGGATAAAACATTGAATTGACGTCACTGTCTTGCTGTACAGGTGTAACAATATGTTGTGGCTCCATAATTGATGACGCAAATACACAGACATATCTAGGAACTAGATATGAATGACACAATTAAACAAATGTAATTTAAATCCATTCAGTTATGACTCGCAAAGTGCCCTCCTTGTTTTCATTTAGATGCAATTAGCGGTTATGCCTGAGGGTCTAATTGAAACGTATCAAACTGTGACCGGTCCAGAGGTCTGAGCTCTGCCTGGAAGTGCTGGAAAGGCGAGGAAAGAATCCACGGGTCAGTAAATCAGTTAAACAGAAGATGCTGTACGCACAGTAGGACTAATGACCATCGAAGGCCTTTTGAAGACATTTTCCAACCATGTTCAGATGTGCTTTTTTTTCTCCTGTTGTCTGCACATTCTTAATGAGATCTTTATTATTCAGTTTATATATGTTAATGTTATGTAAGGCGCTTATTTTATGAATGCACTCTCTTAGAGAGTTAGAGGAGAGGACTACAGATGAGAAGACATACACGGCAGAAGTGAAAACATCCAAATGCACATTATGGGGTTTATTTAATACTCTGAGCCAGATGTCTAACACTTAAATTCACCAAATGTTAAATTGGTATTCCTATCTATTCTATAGGTTTTTATTGAGGGGGTTGTTCATATATTCTTTATCAAATATTAAAATTCTAGAATCATGGCGAAAATTGATTTCCTTTAAAAAGAATGTTGACAGTGTTTAATTTGTAGAGTAAAAAGAGATCTAAATTACGCTTTGTAAAACCATTTATAAGTGTTTAAACTGATTCCTGTGGAAGAAGAGTATGAAAATTAGCAAAAATCGAATAAGATATTGCCTCATTTAAACATTACATTTCAGAAGCCTTGGCAGACAAAAAGTAAAGTTGTATTGTGATTTCGATCAGTTAAAATGTTTAACATATTCTCCTAGTGTCTTCTCTTAAAGAGATCTTTCACGGTGTTGGTATGGTTTGCCACCTTTGGAAAGAGCCAGTCTGGTGGACATCAGTTCTCATGAATCACTGCAGCCTTTTGGGATTGATTAATATTTGTAATGGGAAGCAGAAGTGAGAGAGATGAATGGAGAGCGGGAGAAGTGGTCACTCTCAGTGAATTTAGCCCTAATTTAGCCCTAATTTAGCCCTAATTTAGCCCACCAAATGCAATCAATTAGTTATTGAATAGCTTACCACTCACTTGTCCTTCAACGGGTACAAATCACACAGCTGATAATTACAGGATGATGAGCTGCAGTACCACTTGGATACTGACATACTGTACATTGGGACGGAGCAGGCCTCTGTTACAGCCCCCCCCGCCTCCCGCTGACACTGTGATGAATGGCCTCACTAACAGTAGACGACAGGATGAAGACCTGCGGCATCTCTTCATCAGCGGGGACTTGGATGTTTGATGTAGCTTTGCTTTGCTTTACGATTTCCTAAGAAGTCTGAAGGGCCGCCGTCTTGCTGATGGGACTGATGAATTCACAAATCAAGCTCATTACGTCTGTTAGTCCTCTCTCACTGACTATGTCTCTCTCAAACACTAACACCGCTCTCAAAACACACAGCGATAGTTAACATTTAGCTCCTAATGCCCTTCAGGGAATACATTCATTGCTGTGGCTGACAGACCGTTGCCCTGTTAGCACATGTGTAATGATTTTTGATCCCTTTTATCGATTTATTTTTTCTAGCACTCACAAGTCTCTAACCAGAAAAAATAAATAGATAAAAGGAATCAAAAATCGATGCAGAAGGAGCTGAGGTATCTAAACTTTTGATGTTGCCTTCACACCTGTTGTATGGTATATGGGCTCTGGTACAAGGAAACAAATATATAAGTGATGTCTTTTAGTTCCTATACATTTAATCACAAATGAACCAATCACTGCTTCATGATGGCATACTGCATTATCAGCTCTACATGAAGCCATGTAAGGAAATCTAAATCTGGAGTGAATCAAAAGTCAATCAGACTTGAGATGCTAATTTTATTAGAAGTAGAGTCTAGGTAGGAACAACACAATCAGAAATGTTACTCTAATTGAAGCAATGGCTGTGCTCACCAGTGTTGGGCAAGTTACACGTTATTTGAAAATGTAACCAATTACTCATTACCCATTACTATTTAAAAAAGTCATACAATTACTGATAACTCAGCAGTGATTGTCATGCGCCATATTACATTATTTGTAGTTTTGGAATTATTAGGAAGTAGAGCGGTCGTCCACCATTTGGGAAGTCGGTGTTTGGATCCTCAGCCCCTGCAGTCAACACGTGTCTTTGAACAAGATACTTAAACAAACATGGCCGACAGTGTGTGAATGTGTGTGAATGTTAGTTCCCCTGAGCAGGTAGCACCTTGAGTGGCAGCCTCTACCATTTACAATACTCTTTGTTAGGTCTGTAACAGCTTTCTTGTCAAACAGGCGAACAAACCATCCCACCCCTATCCAAGTTTGGGTCGAGCTCAAAATATACAGATCCCACATTACCCATAATTCAACTCAATTGCCTTTAAACTCCATGCCCCCAGCCTGTAGCACAGGCTGTCTGTTATCTAATCCCAGATCGGGCCTGGAGATCTTCCAAAGCTCCTGCAGAGCCACAGACTATTTAAAAAAATATTTATAGGCTTAGAAACATTCTGCCTCGACTTGTTCACTGATCTTTATTTGAAGTGAAGTCTTTAATGGGCAAGACTGAAGAAAAACAAGAAGAAATTGAAGCTGACGTTGACTTTTAACATGACTTTCATTGACTACATGAATACATCAAACTTACTTACTTACAGATAGAAGATAGAAGGACCCCCCCCCTCCCTTTGCCTTAAGTCTTTTAAAATCTTATATATTTGCACAGAGCTGTTTAGTCTTTAACAAAGCCTCACAACTTCTGATTTAACTATACTTTCTCTCTGCTCCGTACAATGAAGCAGCCTGCTGCAAAGCCCTTTTGAAATTAGATCTTTTCCATCTTAAAATAATGATATTTGTATTGATGTTTGTAACTTTTGAACAATAAAGTTGAGTGGAGCATTAATTTACTGTAAATAATACTGACTGGCTGTTGGCAGTAGCGAGGGAAATATTGTGTTTTCTCCCGGAAAATCAGACCTTGATCTGTCAGACAGTCAGAGACGTTGATATTACATAAGAGAAGAATGATGATAAAAAAGATTATAGATTGTAGGAAATGGCAAAAAGGGGAGGAAGTAAAATTAAATAGTATATGCCCTTGTTATTTATCCTTAGCTGTCCTCTAAACAAAGTTAACCGATCTCTTTGATTGTCCTCACGTCCCGCAGCTCCTGGTCACTTTTGTCTGTCTTTGTTCGTCTCCTCTCCCCCCCCCCCCCCGTATGGCCGCTGAGGGACAACTAGAGCGGACGCTGGCTGTGACCGCGAGCCTTGAATATCCACATGACATGAGAGCCAGCTCTAATGAAACACCAGACAGATGTCTCTATAAACTCTCGCTCATCGAGGTACCCCGAGAGATGGGGGTGACTTTGAGAAATGACGGGTGTCCCAAGTGTGTGAGTGTGTGTGTGTGTGACTTTGTTAGCACGATGATGATCAGAGTGACGGCTAATTGTCTGTCCCATGCTGAGAGAGTGTGAAGGGTGACAGCTCCTTAATATCCCGTTCATTAGAGAGCACACCAGCAGTGACTGTGTACAGTCAAGGAGAGCTGCTGTTTCACCACACACACACAAACAGTCCCAGTCCATGAAGCCTATCATTCTTTAATGAACGTTCCCTTCATCTCCCTGACCTCAGAAAGACAGGATCATTGCTCCCACTCCTCTTCCTCCAGGCTCGCTGCCAGCCCCCCCCCCCTCCTGCCTGTCTCCTTTCTGCAGGACGTTCAATGTTTGCTGACAGCCATATACGCTTTGTATATTTAAATGTTATCACAGTCTGAGCAGAATTTAGTTGACATGAATGACTATCGATTTATCAGAAGATTATGAAAACACCTGGATACAGATCGTATGTTTTGTGTGGTGTAAATGGGGTTAAGGAATGGATGAATGAAGCCTTCGAGTGGCCTCAGAGTGTGGCTGTAATCCCTCCTCTCATTGTGTATGGTGTAGTGCAGTGGTTCCCAAACGGTGTGCCGCGGCACACTGGTGTGCCGTGAGTCAAGTCCGGGTGTGCCGTGGGATTTTGTGACAACCATACGTTATTATTGCGATATACAACTACACAAAAATAATTATTTTTTAATTTACTATAGGGTATCAGTACTTTGTAGGTTTATATGTACGTAATCTGCGCGATTTGCGCGTCCACATCTCCACATGCAGTGCTGCATAAACATGGCTGAGTCAGCGATAACTTTCGAGGGGTGGGGGTATGCCCATTATTTTTGAGTTCGTCCGAAGAATAGACAGGAATGTGACGGTGAGATGCAAACTGTGTCCAGGCCAGAAGCTGTTATCCACTGCTGTGAACACCACGTCAAACCTCAACAAGCACCTGCAAAGAACACATGTTTTTTTGTTTATATCACGGAGTCTGTTCTTCTTCTCTGTCTTCCGGTTATTGCCTGGTTTGAATGACAAATACACACTACCGCCGCCTGCTGGTAAGGAAAGTTATTGCCACTCACGCATGCGCAGTTCGCACGTGCTCGGTGAGTTACTTTATGTAGATAGTAACGAAGTAGTGTAATGAAAGTTATTGCCACTCACGCATGCGCAGTTCGCACGTGCTCGGTGAGTTACTTTATGTAGATAGTAACGAAGTAGTGTAATATATTACATTTTTGTAGTAACGACCCCATCTCTGGAGTTGGCGTTCTCTGTCTGGTTTAAATGAGTGTGTTGCTGCTTTGATGAAGCCTAATTTGATAAAGTTTCTGAAATATTTCGTTAATAAATATTTCATGAGTAATATAGTTTTTATTTTTTTATTTGGTAAATAATTATGCACATTTACAGATATTTTACATGATATGAGTGATAACACGTGTTATAAGGGCTATTTTGCACAATAGGTGTGCCTTGAGATTTTTACTTGTCCTTTGGTGTGCCTTGGGCACAAAAAGTTTGGGAACCACTGGTGTAGTGGGTTGTGCATCGGTGTTCGGATCAGGGTTCAAACCCCACTGCAGTCAGCATGTCGTTGTGTCCCTGGACCCTGGGCAAGACACTTCACCCCAAATTGCTCCTGTGGGGATTGTCCACAGTATTGAGTATATAATGTATGAGTGACATGTAATGTAATGTATATGTATTTTTCTCCTTTAACAGGTGAAAAGCATACAGCAAACACTTGGCTGCTTCATTATTGTATTTGTCAAGAACATCAGAAAACAACCAATACAGCAGAAACTGATTTGGATCCACTGCAACATCTAATATGTTGTCCTTTGGCCCGTGCCATACCGTTCCAGAAGTTTAATTAAACGTTGCCAGTAGTTCTTTGAGCTTCCTTGAGTTTGCTGTTTCCCATTACCTTCACAACAATAGCCAATCTTTGCAGTCTACTATGTAATAACATAGTGGTGCAAAATCACTCTTAAGTGGCTACAAAAGGCCACAGTTGGGAAAGTACAAAAGAACATTGTTTCATCTTACTGGGACATTCAAACAGAGTACAGCTATCGGGAATATTATAAGCAACATCTGTGCTTTTCCCAAGACAACATGTCTGTTGTGAAAGAGGCCAATATGATTGAGCTTTTAGTAAAGTTGACCATATACTGCCCCTGCTGTGGATATTTAGAAATATTTGAATGTTCAGTATACCAGAGCAACCTGTGCAGCTGAACTACGGAAGGACCCGAGCGAACGGCAACTGTCTGATTCAGTGAAACCCGAGCAGACAGCCGGTGCTTTTAGACTGATCATAAAAGCTAGCAGGGTGGTGTTCCAGCCTCCACCTGCTCCTCAGGGGACTGACTCACCTTGTTACAGCTCTGCAATACTTCTGACTGTGTCTCTCTGAGTCAGGCCTCTGGGCCGGCTCTGCTCCCTGGATGCTAATGAGCCGGGCTGTAGCTTGTGAACTAACATGAGAACGACCCCTTAGCCTCATCTTTGTAACTTCACAAACTCCTTTATGACTCCTTTATGTGAATCCCTTTGGGGATCGCTGTGCAGCTACAAATTCATGTTGAGCATCTGAAACCACTTTAGCTCATTTCAGGGCTAATAGTAAGTAAACAGTCACTTTGTATGTAAGGTGTGATAACCAGCAGGTGGGAAGAATCCAGTGCGCTTGGTAGGGGAAAAACATAAAAGTTCACGCAGCAGCTGTAATGGCTAGAAAGCAGGGGGCCACTGGGGAATGAGCGGCTATAAATTAGCACATGTTGATTAACTCGTTGAAGCTAGTGACGACGGATTACAATCTCTTGCCGCTTGTTTCACACACACTAACATGCGTGTGAGCTGCAGTCACACTGTGCTCTAGAGCAGTGGTTCCCAACCTGGGGGGCGCGCTGGGAACCATATAATTGTAACGCAATACATGACTGTCACTAAAAGCCTTGTCTATACATTACAATAAAATATAAAAAATAATTGATTAATTAATTTGAATACAAATTCAAGTTAGTAGCTATTATAGGCATAAAAAGACAAAAATGTATAATTCTTTCTTTAATATGAATGTTTCTTCTGCCCGTAAAGTGTCCAACCCGGGCTTGTCTGGATAAGCGCATTTTTAAAACATAGTCATTGTCCATTCCGGTTTCAGTTGGATTATTTGTCACAGTTGCTCCGATCAGATCGGTCTCCTCCATTTTGTAGATTATTTACGACTTTTGAATCCACATAAACACATCGGCAAAATCCGGCTTACTTTGAGCATGTGTTTTAAACAGTGTAATCCCTTTGTGAATTGTTTCCACTTGCGCCGTCCTTTAATTTCTTCATACAGCGGGAATCCAAATTAATTAATCCTGAGTCCAATAACCATCAAAGTCACTCCAATAGTGCTCCTTAATTATGCTTTCATCCTCCTTTAACAAAATACTTCACATTCATCAAGTTTGTGACAGTAGTTGTAGCATTTTGAGACTTTTAAACTTTAATCAGGCGCAACTTCCAACAGGAAAAAAGGTTGGGAACCACTGGTGTTAGCTGGTAGAAACGCCAGTGTCCCCTCATCCATAGTTAATGTGCCATGATAGAGCCATCAGGATGTTGTGCTGATCTGCAGTTTGCCCTTGCATGTGTTGGAGCAGGGTGTGGTGGATAGGCATACACACAGAAGTTAGGAAGATCACAGAGTGACACGAAAACGAGGCGTTAATGCGTCTCATTTATGAGCTAAAACATCTGGTGAATCAGCAGAAGTGCTATCTGACACGTGTGTGCGCATCAGAGCCACACTGTTACGCTGCGTTATGTTTTTTCATAATTGATTTATAATGCCTTTTTCATCAGAGACTGCCTACTGTTTCACAACCGCTCTACCTGTCTTCCCTATTTGAAATGTTACGTAACCACAAAAGGCAGCTCCTCTATGAATATGATATTGAGTCTTCTTCGTCCTGCCATGCAGCTCTTGGATCTGTGTTCACCGCCTCCTTTTCCGAGGAAATCCACCTGTACAGGGTTTCTGTATTACAATCCTATATTCTCTTTTGCTTCCAACGCCTATTTTTCTGACTGTAATGGACATCTTTGTTGCTAACCCTCCCCCTCACATGCATTGTCTCGGTCTGTCTCTCCAATGCTCCTCTCTATATTACAGCTACTACACCAGGGCTTTCTGGCAGCTCCTCCATAGCCTGGCGTGTAAAGCTCTCCGCCTCAGTGACACTTCAATGGGAATCTGGGCGGAGATGGGTGAAAAGGGAAGAGATTTGCTTTGGCACCACACACTCATGTACTATTCTGGTATTGATTAGCCTCACCCACCCACATTGGCTGCTGATCAGGTTTACAATGTGGATACTTTGAAGATTACTGACTGCCTAAAGATGAAGATTCCCATTTGTATGAACAGCCTGTTGGTGTGTTGGAGGCTGCGTGTTCTGCCCCTGCATATCACAGCGGCCCGTTACTGACAAACAATAACTCCGGAGGGGCTTTTTTCTTTGTTGAATAAATGAGTTTTTTACTCACAGGAAATTCATTTTCCATCCCCGCTAGACACGAGAATGCTGACGTGGGGAGGGTGACATTACAAAACAGACTCTTTCTCCCTCTCTTTCCGTCAGATGGCGCACACACGCACACGCACGCACGCACACGCACGCACGCACACGCACGCACGCACGCACACGCAACTTTTTTTCTCTAATTAAATGTCAAAAGGCAGGGTATGAAAATCAATGCAGCATTGTGTGAAGAGAGAATGCTTGCCAGCTACTTAAAAAAGGCAAAGGAGTGCTGAGAGGTTGATTATTTATTTGACGAACCCACTGTTAATGAAATCTCAATACATATGGGAGGGGGCTGATGACGCCCACAGCTTGATATAATGCTATGCATATGAAATTAGCGCTTGATACAGAACTGTCCTCTTTTAGACTAGACTTAGTGTTTCTCTCTCTGTGTGGATACGAGCACAGCTGGTAAAGTGACGCCCACAGAAGCTGCCTGGGAGGATTGGTATCACAGGCAGATGGAGGAAGGGGGACGTGAACAAATCTCACTATGGTCCCTCCACGTTTCATGCTCTCCGTCTCTTTCAGGGTTTGTCTTTCTCTCCTGTGGCTTTTTCTCCCTTTTGCATTCACTCATTTTTCTCTTTATCCAACTGTGTCTCTCTAGCACAACACATGATGTGTGACTGACTGCTGCCCCTCCATCCCAGACCAGACTTGCCAGCTCCATGGCACAGAGGTTGATCACGGGAAACTGACTGACGCACACACTGACTGACGCACACACGTTAGAGTTACACAAGCATGAAATAAATAATTCTATCTGTGCCGGAGAAAACCGGCAGAACAGGAGACAACGGACAACGAGCAAAAGTATCTGTGTGTTAGTGGTGCAGGTAAGCTCAAACTCCCCAAGTGCCAAAGACTGTAAAACACACCATCTGGGTGTCGATAACTCCCCCTCAGGATTTGACGGTCGTGTGGCAAATAAAAACTGGATTTTTAGGCTCAAATATACAAAGTCTATGTGGCTTTTTCCCTTCCTTTCTCTTTTGCAGCTTCTGCTGAGAACAAGTAACTCATAGCATGTAAATAATCATTCTTCATTACAATAAAGTAGGCTACATATATTTGATAAAACCAATTTTCTAGTCGTGCATATTTAGAACAGACTTTATACATATAAATAATAAAATAGTGCCTATGGATTTCTTGAAAAATTCCATCACTCATGCACACAAATAAATAAATAATAATAAACTTTCGGGTTCATACTTGAAGTTTGTGTCATGTCTCCATGCTTTAATGTTCAAAAAGGTCTTTATTATTCTCATAGCGCCTGTGCTGCAGCACATCTGTTCGCCCTCTGTCTGAAGCTAGAGCCCAGTCTGCTCTGATTGGTTAGCTGGCCGGCTCTGTTGATAAAAGATCCCCCCTCTTAGTTTATAGAGGAGAGCAACCGGGGCCCTTTCTCATTTCACCAAATCCCCCTCCTCGACTCCTCGACTCCTCGGTCCTCGGATAGTGACCCGGAAATGAATTTCAGCGCGCCATGTTGAAGGACATCTCATTTCTCTAAATGCACTTCGAGGACCGAGGATCGAGCGTCGAGGAGGCTCTCTGGAGGAGCTATAACCGAGGATACACTGATGGGTCCTCCACGGCTCCTTCGTGGATGCATTTCCGGGAACAGAGATGTAACGCACGGCCGGACTTATCTCAGCCAATGAAAGCTCTGCATGCATCCCCTGGATATTATTTTATTAACTGCTTTCATCGCGACGCGATGTTTACAGTGAGAACAACTGTGAGGTCCGTGCAGAAAGCAGAGCAGTGTGTATAATATATATCACTCAGTATAACAGGCCTACTCTCTTTATTTGCTTTAGTTTAGTAGATATCTACAAAGAGTCGATATTTTAAAAATTTCTAAAACCATTTTGTGCTTCAAAATACACAATGGCTGTAGCCTGTTTTAGGAACTGTGTGTGTGTGTGTGTGTGTGTGTGTGTGGTGTGTGTGTGTGGTACAGTGTGTAGGTGTGTGTGGTACAGTCAGTGTGTAGGTGTGTGTGGTACAGTGTGTAGGTGTGTGTGTTGTACAGTGCGTGGATGCAGCGGACAGACAGGTCTCAGTTGGTTTGATGTCCTCTGCTTACTTTTAATACTTGTAAATAAAACTTTTGGCCCGTAATTAATTTCCTCATTGTAGCGACCAGAGAGAGGAGATGGGGGGATATATCCAGTCTCTGATAGTGTTACGTTATTATGAGAGTGCTCTGTTTGATTCTGAAATTGTATATATAAATATATATATGTGTGTATATATGTGTGTGTGTGTGTGTGTGTGTGTGTGTGTGTCCGCATCTGTAGCCTGTTATTGTCTCATTATACCGCACTGTGAATGAATTAAAAGTAAATATATAAGTGGTCATGAACACATCTGTCCATCAGACAGAGGGCTGCTGTGCCTCCTGTCATCATTAATGGACGTCTCTTTAAAATGACCGCTCAGAGGAGAGGAGTTCTCATTTCTCTAACCGCCTGCTGCTTCCCCTCCTCTCTCCTCGGTTCCCCTCCTCGGCACCTCCGCTCGCATCTCCTGTGGGCGGGACTAAGTATCGAGGATAGGAGTCGAGGAGGGGAGTTCGAGAAATGAGAAAGGGCCCGGGTACCTTCACTCTGCGTAAGGCCACACCCCTTATTAGGTGAAAACACTCGCTGTCATTTGAATGGCGGTAAATACAGATTCTGAAGGAGCCCAATTACAACGGTCAACGCGGGTGTTAGTGTCTGGGAGTCAAACTCCCTCCGGAGGGAACACAGGGATTGTAGCCTTTGCAGACTATTTACATGCACAAACATACTACAGGAAAAGGGAAACCTCGAAAAGCAAAACAGGGCCCCTTATGACAACAACAACAACAACAACAACAACAACAACAACAACAACAACAACACCAACAACAACACTACCAGCATCTCTACTTGTATTAATGCCATTGATTCCCTCCAGCAGCAGCTCAGACCTCTCTCCACCTGCATGCACTCAGATGTGACAGTGGACAGACGACAGACTGCGTCAGCGAGCTCCCGCTGCTACGTCAGTGTTTTGGCAACGCCATCTCTATCTCCCACAGGCCGGGGGTCCAGATGATCGCTCCAATCTGTCCTCTAATGCCTGCTTCATTCCAATTTCAGAATATAAAGAGACATTGTTACATGGTTAAAGAAAAGCTTCTAAAGGAAATCAAATGAAAAAGCATTTTTTCAAAGAGAAAGACATCTTGACCATTCTCTTTTATGTTTCTAGCTCCTGCTGTTTGATCTTAATCTTGCAACCAGATTGCAAAAGCTTTAGAACATATGAGTCCTCGCTATCAAACACAAGGCCATCGCTCTATTCATCGGTGTCTCTAAATCATTTGCTTTTTAGAAAGAAGGAGAGGCTGAAGAGGTGCCGGAAGCCGAACTGTGTGGATAGAAACATCCAGAAGTACTGGTACTAATATAAAAGCACTTTGACAGGTTTCTCAAAAATGACTTGTATTTAATTCAGGTTGAAAGGTGACTATTAAAAGAGCACACGAAGAAAGAGTATGAGAGCAGCTTTGACACCACAACAACAACAACAACAACAACAACAACAACAACAACAACAACAACAACAACAACAGACAAGCTATGGGGGAGGACGAACCTCTCAAACATTTATTTGCTTTGTTCTCCTTCAGCCCTGGTTCTTTGTTCCACAAATTAAACGACTCTGTCACATCAGGCTCATTAGTTAGTATTTGCTTTTATATTCCTAAACTGTTTGTGTATAAACACATATTAGACACACTATTATACACAAAACGGTCTGTACATGCCTCCTAAAAACACACACCAACAAAGCAGTGCTGTGGTTTGTTAGTGGTGTAATGCAAACAAAACAACCACAGGATAATATGATAGCATTTCAAAAGCTAAACTGCTGTATTAAAAATGTTAACAACTGATCGTGAAATATGTTGTGGTGATGATATTTTCCTTTAACATAAATTAAAAACTGTAAAAAAAAACTCGCACCTGACAGTGTTTTCTCTCAGTTCATTAGACCATTAAAGAGGCCCTATTATGCGTTGGGGCTTTCCTGTTCCTGCACTGTGTGATATAGGTTGGTGTGCATGCACATGGTCTGCAAAGGCTGCAATTGCAAAAATCCCTTGAGAGGGAGTTTCTCTCCCCCCCATGTTTTAATTTTTGAACATTAAAACATGGAGACATGTCACAGTAGAGACACACTAAAAAGTTGAACCTGGAAATGAGCCTGATATGTGTGTGACCCACAGTAATAACAATGAATCAGTCTATTACTTTATGTTGTTAGTTTGTAAACAAAGTGTGAACATTTTCTGGTGTTCAGACGAACAAGAATCATATTGGTTATTGGATATTAATGTTTTAGTATGCTAACTTTTTTTTAAAAACATGGAAGTGAAGCCATGATGGACTGTAATACCTATATTTAGTGCATGATTTATGGTTTTATTTATAGACAACAAGGTCAGATAATCTGACTTTTAAAAGTTATTTAAACTAGTTTTTATTGTATTTCTTCTTCTTTATTTATGTTGTATTGAAATGCAGCATTTTCTGGCTTATATTAATTTGTTGTATCTTGGGATGGCACGATAGCTAAATTGATTGAAAGTTAAAAAGTGGTAAGTAGTAAGAAAGAGCTTTCATCACTAGTTCAATGAAAGAGTGAATGTGATGCTGCAAAGCCCTCCGGCCTGTGCAGACTGGACCCAGTGTACTGTGGTGACAGCTTGCCAAAGCCTGTTCATGTCTTCTTGACAATAATATGATACAAATAGCCCTGCAACATAAAGTTACACAACGAAATTGTTTTCCAGCATTGTTGCATACAATTGCAACATTACAAGATATTTCCTGCCAAAGCCCCCAAAGATCTGATGTAACATATCAAGAAGGAAAATGCATCGACTTGTTGTACACTGTGATAAGCCTCCGGATAAACAAGAACGCAGTAGAGCGTTTAAATAAACAGCTAACAAGATAACGCAAAACAATTACAAACGGCTAATTGTGCTCACATGATCGACTACAGGGACATGAATGAACAGATAATGACATGCACACAAACTGTTTTCCTCGTGTCCCCACACACGCACGCACGCACGCACGCACGCACTCACACACACACACACACACACACACACACACACACACACACACACACACACACACACACACACACACACACACACACACACACACACACACACACACACACACACACACACACACACACACACACACACACACACACACACACACACACACACACACACACACACACACACACACACACACACACACACACACACACACACACACACACACACACACACAGAGGGAGGCAGAGCAACACACATCAGTTCAGTTTCATTGATCTGTGTGAGAGGAGCACTGTCGCTCCTCACTAATCCAATCATGATGATGATGATGATGACGACGATGATGATGATGATGATGATGATGATGATGATGATGATGATGATGATGATGATGATGATATACTTTATTAATCCCCGTGGGGAAATTGTTTCTCTGCATTTGACCCATCCTGTGTTAGGAGCAGTGTGCTGCCATTTTGAACGGCGCCCGGGGAAAATGGCCAGCAGCAGTTCATTACACTCACATTTGGACTCTTGAAATGTGTTTAGAAATGATCAGTAGTCCACAATTGTTCTGTGAATCTAATTATACACGACACTGATTGTGCTAATATACAGGTCAACAATAAGATGGAAACATGTGTGGACAGCCTCCTCTTTGTCTTGCACCCTTTCGGTGCCCTGTTAAAGTGGCTTTCCACTTAGGAGGCTGCTCCACGCAGCCAGCAAGCCTTAAAGACACACGTTTGAACGAAAAGGGCTGCAGCGATGCATTTGGAGGATTAAAACTGATGCCATGTGTACGGCAAAGTTAATGACATCATTGTTATGGAGCATGAACACGAGCCCTGCTTACCCTCTGACAATGATGAGGAAGTTTGTGCTGAGTAATGCTTAACCATCTCATCTAATGTATGTAACAAATCTGCCGTCTGGGAATAATAAAATCAGAAACCCAAACGCTTTGAAATAAATAAAGAATTTACTGTGTTGTACAAATAATCCTGACTCAATGGCATAAAGCAGTATCTGTAGTGTGTGTGAGAAATGGCACAACGAAACTTTATTTTTGATTTGGTCTTTTTCTGCATTTCTCTGACTGACTGTCTGCTGAGGGATATTCATCGTGAGTCTGTTTCGTGTTCCATGGTCATTTGGTGTCAGAGAGAAGAAGATGGGTAGATTTGACACACGTTGGCACTCACAGCCGAGGCCTATATTCCTCTCTATGGATGCTCCATTGCATTACACTTGACATATCATATACCGGTGCTCACAGTGAAGTTATCACCTCGCAGGCGGTTGCCAAATTGTCCTACATATCTTTTGTTTACGGTATAAAAGATAACCCCTGAGCTCTTGAGAGGTGTCCTCACTCATACAGTAAGTGTCTCTCAGTCTGAAGCCTTTCCAGCGCTTGCATCACTGTACAATTTGTTGATTGATTCATTGATTTTCCTTTCTTCAAACCCAGGGGCTGTGAGGGACGGGGGGAGTGACTATTTATGGGCTCAATTGGGTGAATGTGTTATAGAGTCGATTTACATTTGAAATTGAAACATCACCATTCCTTTCCCGGATCAACAGACGATAAACTCACAATAAACCCGACGCATTAAAGACGTCACCGTAGTGTATGTTTTTTATGTTGCCGTGGCGCACACTCACTCTCTCCTGCCAGTCCACCTCGACATCGATCCGGCCTGCTATCCCCGCTGCAGGCGTCTCAATGAGGCTTAAAATACACAGCGAGACAAAAACTTGAATCGACTTGCCTTGTTTTTTCAAAAGTGAACCTCGGTTACACTTCAGTCTGCAACCCTTTGAAGCGCTCGCACACACATTCAGACTTACTGGGGATCAACGTTGAGGTGCATTTGGGAACTGCTCTGGAGCTTTTCACATGCACTCCATTAGCAGATGTCGTGGAATGGTAGATATAGGAGATACGATATATGTTTTTCTAGGCTGTTTATTTTGGCCATGTTCTGCCTTTTCTAGATACTGTAGAGGGTTGAAAGGAAACAAAGCTACTGGAGCACAACTATTGATTTACAACCTGTATTGCTGCAGGAGGCCAGTGTTGCATTGTGTCTTCCTCAGAGCCTATGAACACAGAGGTGAACACATCGCAGGCAGCTTAGAAGAGGTGCCCGACTGTCATCATTACAGCAGCATCTGATTCCAATCAGAAGCTCAGGCTCTGGAACAGATTGTTAATTGACCTCAAATCGATTATACTTTATTTAAGGACCACTATTTATAAGCAGCATATAAATACTAATGGTTGACAATGTAGTTGCAAGATGACATAAGGGCCTATGCTTTGTTGTCTACAGATGTAACGCCACTTATAGAGCCTCTATGACTGCTGTATAAACAGGTAATAAAGGCTTCATAACATGATATAACATAATGGTATCCTCCCCTTAAAGGATTGATACTTGTTGTCGACATTACATTACATGTCACTTGTTAGACGCTTTTATCCAAAGCGACTTACATACTCAGTACTGTGGGCAATCCCCACAGGAGCAACATGGGGTGTGTCTCAGGGACACAACGACATGCTGACTGCAGTGGGGTTTGAACCTGTGACCCCCTGATCCCAACACCAACACTCTATCCACTGCGCCGCACATTATTATTTAAAACGCACAGTAAGGATATGTGGAATTGTCTGTTGTTGTGAGTTATTATAGCTATGTCACTATATGGATATTTCAAACGAGGACTCACAAATGGAATAATACTCGCATACAAATTGATATATGAAAGCAATATAAGCTAACACTGTTATTATGTTATGAGTCATCTATGAAGTCTTCAAAACTGAGATTTAAAATAAAGTGTTACTAATGACATTTTTTTTGTAAAATGATTAAAATATTGCATTTAGTCTTCTCAAGTACTGCTTAATAAAGTGGAACACACAATCAAAATATGTCAAGGTCCCAGTGCCGTTACACTGATGCTGCAGGCTACCAGTAGAAATGCTGAGGGCATGTGTGTTTGATTGTGTGTTTGTGTGTGTGTATGTGTACGTGTATATGTGTGTGTGTGTGTGTGTGTGAGAGAGAGAGAGAAGAGCAGCTCAGTCAGTGGGAAGGTGGAGAAGTGGGAGGATGTCAAAGCCAACCAGAGGTTCATTTTGATAGCATGAGTAAAGTGTGTCACATTCCATCGCAGTGAGTGGTGTGTGTGTGTGTGTGTGTGTGTGTGTGTAGTTTGTGCAGCAAAATAAAATGCTCTACAGATGGGCACATCTTTGTATGAGCACATGTTATGGTTAACACCCAATTTAAAGTGGTGCTTTTGCAGAGAAGCTCACTTTTACAGATGTCGATTTGATCTACTAATCGATTATTCGACTAAATCTTAGATGTGTTACATGACTAAGAATTCTTGTAGTCGATATACTGTAGTACCTGCTTGAAATGACACACACACACACACACACCTTTTATTTCATAAAGACAATCACATAGGTTGTCACAGGTCGATTCGGCACTACACATCCAAATCAAGGCACAGCTGTCTGTCTCAGGCACGCAGATCTTGCAGAGGTGAATTGTTCAGATCCTTGGATAACAACAGCAATGCCTCCGGTAGAATGAAAACACAACCAGCCCTTTCAACAGACTACGCAACGTCTCGGAACAACCCCGGGTAAACCCGAATACAGCTACATGTACAGACAGCAGCACTTCCCACACATTCCTGGATGTGACACAGCACACTCCACACATAGAAATGCATGGCAACACCCATGCGTGTGATAATTGCACATAAACATAAACTTACCTGCTGTGACTCGAGAGACGCAGAGACAGCTGAGGACGAGCGGAAACAAAAAGCTCTCCATCTTTCTAACGCTCCCATTTACTCTGGCCGCGGGAGCTGCTGTGTTAGCCGCCGAGCTGCTGAGCCGTCGGGTCTGCTGCTCGGCGTTCACGTCAGTTCATGCGTACTGTCTCGACTGGGGAGGAAAGGGGGAACGGCTGGTCTGCTGATTTCAGCACCTCGGACAGCGACACCTCCGCTCATTCAACAGCCAACAGATCCATGCTGATCATGAAGAGCTCTCGAGGCTGATGCCGTTCAGATGCGTCGGTGCTCCAACCGGGCTCCCCCCAACAAACCTCCCCGGTCCGCTGCTGCTGGAGGTGGTGCTCTGCTCGGCTGCAGACACAGGGAAACGTGCTGGCTTTGTATATGAGCGCCTGACTGCCTGCCTGCCACACGCTGAGGGAGGCGGCAGGACACTCCGGAATACCTGGCTTAATAATTCATGCAGTACAAATCCAAAAAAAGGGATGCCAAATTAAAGTTGAAAAATGTTCTATACTTGTCACCCTGATTCCACTGTTTGCTAATTGCTATTGTTACAACCTATTTCACAATCATAGTGTGCAGACTTATTCCATTCCTCCGACAAAATGCAAACTTGTCCCCGAAAAAAGCCCTCTCCTTCGACCGACTACTTCCTGCCTCAACCTCCTGCTTTACTTTCCCACTTGGTGAGCCACTATACTCTGAAATATTGCTGCCCACTCGGCGATTAAATATGCATACACCCGGCCCACGCAAACACAATGTTTCCGTGGCGCCGCTTTCAAGCGCGTCTTCCACTTCAGAAACAAACAAGTGCCTCTTGACTTCCCCACTGTCAGTTGGCGCACTCTTCCCGCGCACATTGTTTCCACGGGAGCGCACAATGAAGCGAGAACAGAAGTGGATCAAGTCTGCATAGTTTACCTGGTGGTTTTTCCCGCAGCTTTCCCGGGATAAGTGGGAGTGTCCGTCCCGAGGCAGGAGAGGCCCGCGCTGTCCCCTCAGCTGTGTCCCCGAGAAGTGTTCTCCTCACCCCGCTGTGCACCTCGACCACAGCCCGCTGCTCTGACGCGCTTCAGAGGGACAGGCTTCTGCTGCTCTCACCCTCCATCTCTCTCTGTGTGTGTGTGTGTGTGTGTGTGTGTGTGTGTGTGTGTGTGTGTGTGTGTGAGAGTGTGTGTGTGTGTGTGTGTGAGAGTGAGTGAGGGAGTGTATACGTTCTGAAACAAACACAGGGAAAGATATGTGGGTTACACTAGAGAAAATGCAGGACCTGCATGCTG